>NW_026263219.1:600000-756514 GCF_947179515.1 Apodemus sylvaticus
GGACAGTTTTCTCTCGAAAGGATATGTAAGAATACCACTTCATAAGGAAATACAGTTTTGCAGAGTAAAGACATATACGTACGCATTGGAAACTCTTTACGAGAAGAAATAACGCATAGTACAAAATTAGCTTGTATCTCCAAAACTACACGTTGTATCTCGAAAAGAATTGTTGTGGCGTGTACGTCTTAACATGTAGCATCTAAAGAGAACCAAAAGGAGAATTTTCTTTCGTCAAAATTTTTCAGAAAATCACGTTTTAAGGAAATCCCGCATCGTGCGAAATTATCTTGTTTTTCCTAAACAACACGTTGTAAGTCGAAAAGCTTTCATGTTGCGTGTATGTCTAAGTGTGTAGCCTCAAAAGAGAAGGCACAGGACAGTTTTCTCTCGAAAGGATATGTAAGAATACCACTTCATAAGGAAATACAGTTTTGCAGAGTAAAGACATATACGTACGCATTGGAAACTCTTTACGAGAAGAAATAACGCATCGTACAAAATTAGCTTGTATCTCCAAAACTACACGTTGTATCTCGAAAAGAATTGTTGTGGCGTGTACGTCTTAACATGTAGCATCTAAAGAGAACCAAAAGGAGAATTTTCTTTCGTCAAAATTTTTCAGAAAATCACGTTTTAAGGAAATCCCGCATCGTGCGAAATTATCTTGTTTTTCCTAAACAACACGTTGTAAGTCGAAAAGCTTTCATGTTGCGTGTATGTCTAAGTGTGTAGCCTCAAAAGAGAAGGCACAGGACAGTTTTCTCTCGAAAGGATATGTAAGAATACCACTTCATAAGGAAATACAGTTTTGCAGAGTAAAGACATATACGTACGCATTGGAAACTCTTTACGAGAAGAAATAACGCATCGTACAAAATTAGCTTGTATCTCCAAAACTACACGTTGTATCTCGAAAAGAATTGTTGTGGCGTGTACGTCTTAACATGTAGCATCTAAAGAGAACCAAAAGGAGAATTTTCTTTCGTCAAAATTTTTCAGAAAATCACGTTTTAAGGAAATCCCGCCTCGTGCGAAATTATCTTGTTTTTCCTAAACAACACGTTGTAAGTCGAAAAGCTTTCATGTTGCGTGTATGTCTAAGTGTGTAGCCTCAAAAGAGAAGGCACAGGACAGTTTTCTCTCGAAAGGATATGTAAGAATACCACTTCATAAGGAAATACAGTTTTGCAGAGTAAAGACATATACGTACGCATTGGAAACTCTTTACGAGAAGAAATAACGCATAGTACAAAATTAGCTTGTATCTCCAAAACTACACGTTGTATCTCGAAAAGAATTGTTGTGGCGTGTACGTCTTAACATGTAGCATCTAAAGAGAACGAAAAGGAGAATTTTCTTTCGTCAAAATTTTTCAGAAAATCACGTTTTAAGGAAATCCCGCATCGTGCGAAATTATCTTGTTTTTCCTAAACAACACGTTGTAAGTCGAAAAGCTTTCATGTTGCGTGTATGTCTAAGTGTGTAGCCTCAAAAGAGAAGGCACAGGACAGTTTTCTCTCGAAAGGATATGTAAGAATACCACTTCATAAGGAAATACAGTTTTGCAGAGTAAAGACATATACGTACGCATTGGAAACTCTTTACGAGAAGAAATAACGCATAGTACAAAATTAGCTTGTATCTCCAAAACTACACGTTGTATCTCGAAAAGAATTGTTGTGGCGTGAACGTCTTAACATGTAGCATCTAAAGAGAACCAAAAGGAGAATTTTCTTTCGTCAAAATTTTTCAGAAAATCACGTTTTAAGGAAATCCCGCATCGTGCGAAATTATCTTGTTTTTCCTAAACAACACGTTGTAAGTCGAAAAGCTTTCATGTTGCGTGTATGTCTAAGTGTGTAGCCTCAAAAGAGAAGGCACAGGACAGTTTTCTCTCGAAAGGATATGTAAGAATACCACTTCATAAGGAAATACAGTTTTGCAGAGTAAAGACATATACGTACGCATTGGAAACTCTTTACGAGAAGAAATAACGCATCGTACAAAATTAGCTTGTATCTCCAAAACTACACGTTGTATCTCGAAAAGAATTGTTGTGGCGTGTACGTCTTAACATGTAGCATCTAAGGAGAACCAAAAGGAGAATTTTCTTTCGTCAAAATTTTTCAGAAAATCACGTTTTAAGGAAATCCCGCATCGTGCGAAATTATCTTGTTTTTCCTAAACAACACGTTGTAAGTCGAAAAGCTTTCATGTTGCGTGTATGTCTAAGTGTGTAGCCTCAAAAGAGAAGGCACAGGACAGTTTTCTCTCGAAAGGATATGTAAGAATACCACTTCATAAGGAAATACAGTTTTGCAGAGTAAAGACATATACGTACGCATTGGAAACTCTTTACGAGAAGAAATAACGCATAGTACAAAATTAGCTTGTATCTCCAAAACTACACGTTGTATCTCGAAAAGAATTGTTGTGGCGTGTACGTCTTCACATGTAGCATCTAAAGAGAACCAAAAGGAGAATTTTCTTTCGTCAAAATTTTTCAGAAAATCACGTTTTAAGGAAATCCCGCATCGTGCGAAATTATCTTGTTTTTCCTAAACAACACGTTGTAGGTCGAAAAGCTTTCATGTTGCGTGAATGTCTAAGTGTGTAGCCTCAAAAGAGAAGGCACAGGACAGTTTTCTCTCGAAAGGATATGTAAGAATACCACTTCATAAGGAAATACAGTTTTTGCAGAGTAAAGACATATACGTACGCATTGGAAACTCTTTACGAGAAGAAATAACGCATAGTACAAAATTAGCTTGTATCTCCAAAACTACACGTTGTATCTCGAAAAGAATTGCTGTGGCGTGTACGTCTTAACATGTAGCATCTAAAGAGAACCAAAAGGAGAATTTTCTTTCGTCAAAATTTTTCAGAAAATCACGTTTTTAAGGAAATCCCGCATCGTGCGAAATTATCTTGTTTTTCCTAAACAACACGTTGTAAGTGGAAAAGCTTTCATGTTGCGTGTATGTCTAAGTGTGTAGCCTCAAAAGAGAAGGCACAGGACAGTTTTCTATCGAAAGGATATGTAAGAATACCACTTCATAAGGAAATACAGTTTTGCAGAGTAAAGACATATACGTACGCATTGGAAACTCTTTACGAGAAGAAATAACGCATCGTACAAAATTAGCTTGTATCTCCAAAACTACACATTGTATCTCGAAAAGAATTGTTGTGGCGTGTACGTCTTAACATGTAGCATCTAAAGAGAACCAAAAGGAATTTTCTTTCGTCAAAATTTTTCAGAAAATCACGTTTTAAGGAAATCCCGCATCGTGCGAAATTATCTTGTTTTTCCTAAACAACACGTTGTAAGTCGAAAAGCTTTCATGTTGCGTGTATGTCTAAGTGTGTAGCCTCAAAAGAGAAGGCACAGGACAGTTTTCTCTCGAAAGGATATGTAAGAATACCACTTCATAAGGAAATACAGTTTTGCAGAGTAAAGACATATACGTACGCATTGGAAACTCTTTACGAGAAGAAATAACGCATCGTACAAAATTAGCTTGTATCTCCAAAACTACACGTTGTATCTCGAAAAGAATTGTTGTGGCGTGTACGTCTTAACATGTAGCATCTAAAGAGAACCAAAAGGAGAATTTTCTTTCGTCAAAATTTTTCAGAAAATCACGTTTTAAGGAAATCCCGCATCGTGCGAAATTATCTTGTTTTTCCTAAACAACACGTTGTAAGTCGAAAAGCTTTCATGTTGCGTGTATGTCTAAGTGTGTAGCCTCAAAAGAGAAGGCACAGGACAGTTTTCTCTCGAAAGGATATGTAAGAATACCACTTCATAAGGAAATACAGTTTTGCAGAGTAAAGACATATACGTACGCATTGGAAACTCTTTACGAGAAGAAATAACGCATAGTACAAAATTAGCTTGTATCTCCAAAACTACACGTTGTATCTCGAAAAGAATTGTTGTGGCGTGTACGTCTTAACATGTAGCATCTAAAGAGAACCAAAAGGAGAATTTTCTTTCGTCAAAATTTTTCAGAAAATCACGTTTTAAGGAAATCCCGCATCGTGCGAAATTATCTTGTTTTTCCTAAACAACACGTTGTAAGTCGAAAAGCTTTCATGTTGCGTGTATGTCTAAGTGTGTAGCCTCAAAAGAGAAGGCACAGGACAGTTTTCTCTCGAAAGGATATGTAAGAATACCACTTCATAAGGAAATACAGTTTTGCAGAGTAAAGACATATACGTACGCATTGGAAACTCTTTACGAGAAGAAATAACGCATCGTACAAAATTAGCTTGTATCTCCAAAACTACACGTTGTATCTCGAAAAGAATTGTTGTGGCGTGTACGTCTTAACATGTAGCATCTAAAGAGAACCAAAAGGAGAATTTTCTTTCGTCAAAATTTTTCAGAAAATCACGTTTTAAGGAAATCCCGCATCGTGCGAAATTATCTTGTTTTTCCTAAACAACACGTTGTAAGTCGAAAAGCTTTCATGTTGCGTGTATGTCTAAGTGTGTAGCCTCAAAAGAGAAGGCACAGGACAGTTTTCTCTCGAAAGGATATGTAAGAATACCACTTCATAAGGAAATACAGTTTTGCAGAGTAAAGACATATACGTACGCATTGGAAACTCTTTACGAGAAGAAATAACGCATCGTACAAAATTAGCTTGTATCTCCAAAACTACACGTTGTATCTCGAAAAGAATTGTTGTGGCGTGTACGTCTTAACATGTAGCATCTAAAGAGAACCAAAAGGAGAATTTTCTTTCGTCAAAATTTTTCAGAAAATCACGTTTTAAGGAAATCCCGCCTCGTGCGAAATTATCTTGTTTTTCCTAAACAACACGTTGTAAGTCGAAAAGCTTTCATGTTGCGTGTATGTCTAAGTGTGTAGCCTCAAAAGAGAAGGCACAGGACAGTTTTCTCTCGAAAGGATATGTAAGAATACCACTTCATAAGGAAATACAGTTTTGCAGAGTAAAGACATATACGTACGCATTGGAAACTCTTTACGAGAAGAAATAACGCATAGTACAAAATTAGCTTGTATCTCCAAAACTACACGTTGTATCTCGAAAAGAATTGTTGTGGCGTGTACGTCTTAACATGTAGCATCTAAAGAGAACCAAAAGGAGAATTTTCTTTCGTCAAAATTTTTCAGAAAATCACGTTTTAAGGAAATCCCGCATCGTGCGAAATTATCTTGTTTTTCCTAAACAACACGTTGTAAGTCGAAAAGCTTTCATGTTGCGTGTATGTCTAAGTGTGTAGCCTCAAAAGAGAAGGCACAGGACAGTTTTCTCTCGAAAGGATATGTAAGAATACCACTTCATAAGGAAATACAGTTTTGCAGAGTAAAGACATATACGTACGCATTGGAAACTAACTCTTTACGAGAAGAAATAACGCATAGTACAAAATTAGCTTGTATCTCCAAAACTACACGTTGTATCTCGAAAAGAATTGTTGTGGCGTGAACGTCTTAACATGTAGCATCTAAAGAGAACCAAAAGGAGAATTTTATTTCGTCAAAATTTTTCAGAAAATCACGTTTTAAGGAAATCCCGCATCGTGCGAAATTATCTTGTTTTTCCTAAACAACACGTTGTAAGTCGAAAAGCTTTCATGTTGCGTGTATGTCTAAGTGTGTAGCCTCAAAAGAGAAGGCACAGGACAGTTTTCTCTCGAAAGGATATGTAAGAATACCCACTTCATAAGGAAAATACAGTTTTGCAGAGTAAAGACATATACGTACGCATTGGAAACTCTTTATGAGAAGAAATAACGCATCGTACAAAATTAGCTTGTATCTCCAAAACTACACGTTGTATCTCGAAAAGAATTGTTGTGGCGTGTACGTCTTAACATGTAGCATCTAAGGAGAACCAAAAGGAGAATTTTCTTTCGTCAAAATTTTTCAGAAAATCACGTTTTAAGGAAATCCCCGCATCGTGCGAAATTATCTTGTTTTTCCTAAACAACACGTTGTAAGTCGAAAAGCTTTCATGTTGCGTGTATGTCTAAGTGTGTAGCCTCAAAAGAGAAGGCACAGGACAGTTTTCTCTCGAAATGATATGTAAGAATACCACTTCATAAGGAAATACAGTTTTGCAGAGTAAAGACATATACGTAGGCATTGGAAACTCTTTACGAGAAGAAATAACGCATAGTACAAAATTAGCTTGTATCTCCAAAACTACACGTTGTATCTCGAAAAGAATTGTTGTGGCGTGTACGTCTTAACATGTAGCATCTAAAGAGAACCAAAAGGTGATTTTCTTCGTCAAAATTTTTCAGAAAATCACGTTTTAAGGAAATCCCGCATCGTGCGAAATTATCTTGTTTTTCCTAAACAACACGTTGTAAGTCGAAAAGCTTTCATGTTGCGTGTATGTCTAAGTGTGTAGCCTCAAAAGAGAAGGCACAGGACAGTTTTCTCTCGAAAGGATATGTAAGAATACCACTTCATAAGGAAATACAGTTTTGCAGAGTAAAGACATATACGTACGCATTGGAAACTCTTTACGAGAAGAAATAACGCATCGTACAAAATTAGCTTGTATCTCCAAAACTACACGTTGTATCTCGAAAAGAATTGTTGTGGCGTGTACGTCTTAACATGTAGCATCTAAAGAGAACCAAAAGGAGAATTTTCTTTCGTCAAAATTTTTCAGAAAATCACGTTTTAAGGAAATCCCGCATCGTGCGAAATTATCTTGTTTTTCCTAAACAACACGTTGTAAGTCGAAAAGCTTTCATGTTGCGTGTATGTCTAAGTGTGTAGCCTCAAAAGAGAAGGCACAGGACAGTTTTCTCTCGAAAGGATATGTAAGAATACCACTTCATAAGGAAATACAGTTTTGCAGAGTAAAGACATATACGTACGCATTGGAAACTCTTTACGAGAAGAAATAACGCATCGTACAAAATTAGCTTGTATCTCCAAAACTACACGTTGTATCTCGAAAAGAATTGTTGTGGCGTGTACGTCTTAACATGTAGCATCTAAAGAGAACCAAAAGGAGAATTTTCTTTCGTCAAAATTTTTCAGAAAATCACGTTTTAAGGAAATCCCGCATCGTGCGAAATTATCTTGTTTTTCCTAAACAACACGTTGTAAGTCGAAAAGCTTTCATGTTGCGTGTATGTCTAAGTGTGTAGCCTCAAAAGAGAAGGCACAGGACAGTTTTCTCTCGAAAGGATATGTAAGAATACCACTTCATAAGGAAATACAGTTTTGCAGAGTAAAGACATATACGTACGCATTGGAAACTCTTTACGAGAAGAAATAACGCATCGTACAAAATTAGCTTGTATCTCCAAAACTACACGTTGTATCTCGAAAAGAATTGTTGTGGCGTGTACGTCTTAACATGTAGCATCTAAAGAGAACCAAAAGGAGAATTTTCTTTCGTCAAAATTTTTCAGAAAATCACGTTTTAAGGAAATCCCGCATCGTGCGAAATTATCTTGTTTTTCCTAAACAACACGTTGTAAGTCGAAAAGCTTTCATGTTGCGTGTATGTCTAAGTGTGTAGCCTCAAAAGAGAAGGCACAGGACAGTTTTCTCTCGAAAGGATATGTAAGAATACCACTTCATAAGGAAATACAGTTTTGCAGAGTAAAGACATATACGTACGCATTGGAAACTCTTTACGAGAAGAAATAACGCATCGTACAAAATTAGCTTGTATCTCCAAAACTACACGTTGTATCTCGAAAAGAATTGTTGTGGCGTGTACGTCTTAACATGTAGCATCTAAAGAGAACCAAAAGGAGAATTTTCTTTCGTCAAAATTTTTCAGAAAATCACGTTTTAAGGAAATCCCGCCTCGTGCGAAATTATCTTGTTTTTCCTAAACAACACGTTGTAAGTCGAAAAGCTTTCATGTTGCGTGTATGTCTAAGTGTGTAGCCTCAAAAGAGAAGGCACAGGACAGTTTTCTCTCGAAAGGATATGTAAGAATACCACTTCATAAGGAAATACAGTTTTGCAGAGTAAAGACATATACGTAGGCATTGGAAACTCTTTACGAGAAGAAATAACGCATAGTACAAAATTAGCTTGTATCTCCAAAACTACACGTTGTATCTCGAAAAGAATTGTTGTGGCGTGTACGTCTTAACATGTAGCATCTAAAGAGAACCAAAAGGAGAATTTTCTTTCGTCAAAATTTTTCAGAAAATCACGTTTTAAGGAAATCCCGCATCGTGCGAAATTATCTTGTTTTTCCTAAACAACACGTTGTAAGTCGAAAAGCTTTCATGTTGCGTGTATGTCTAAGTGTGTAGCCTCAAAAGAGAAGGCACAGGACAGTTTTCTCTCGAAAGGATATGTAAGAATACCACTTCATAAGGAAATACAGTTTTTGCAGAGTAAAGACATATACGTACGCATTGGAAACTCTTTACGAGAAGAAATAACGCATAGTACAAAATTAGCTTGTATCTCCAAAACTACACGTTGTATCTCGAAAAGAATTGTTGTGGCGTGAACGTCTTAACATGTAGCATCTAAAGAGAACCAAAAGGAGAATTTTATTTCGTCAAAATTTTTCAGAAAATCACGTTTTAAGGAAATCCCGCATCGTGCGAAATTATCTTGTTTTTCCTAAACAACACGTTGTAAGTCGAAAAGCTTTCATGTTGCGTGTATGTCTAAGTGTGTAGCCTCAAAAGAGAAGGCACAGGACAGTTTTCTCTCGAAAGGATATGTAAGAATACCACTTCATAAGGAAATACAGTTTTGCAGAGTAAAGACATATACGTACGCATTGGAAACTCTTTATGAGAAGAAATAACGCATCGTACAAAATTAGCTTGTATCTCCAAAACTACACGTTGTATCTCGAAAAGAATTGTTGTGGCGTGTACGTCTTAACATGTAGCATCTAAGGAGAACCAAAAGGAGAATTTTCTTTCGTCAAAATTTTTCAGAAAATCACGTTTTAAGGAAATCCCGCATCGTGCGAAATTATCTTGTTTTTCCTAAACAACACGTTGTAAGTCGAAAAGCTTTCATGTTGCGTGTATGTCTAAGTGTGTAGCCTCAAAAGAGAAGGCACAGGACAGTTTTCTCTCGAAATGATATGTAAGAATACCACTTCATAAGGAAATACAGTTTTGCAGAGTAAAGACATATACGTAGGCATTGGAAACTCTTTACGAGAAGAAATAACGCATAGTACAAAATTAGCTTGTATCTCCAAAACTACACGTTGTATCTCGAAAAGAATTGTTGTGGCGTGTACGTCTTAACATGTAGCATCTAAAGAGAACCAAAAGGAGAATTTTCTTTCGTCAAAATTTTTCAGAAAATCACGTTTTAAGGAAATCCCGCATCGTGCGAAATTATCTTGTTTTTCCTAAACAACACGTTGTAAGTCGAAAAGCTTTCATGTTGCGTGTATGTCTAAGTGTGTAGCCTCAAAAGAGAAGGCACAGGACAGTTTTCTCTCGAAAGGATATGTAAGAATACCACTTCATAAGGAAATACAGTTTTGCAGAGTAAAGACATATACGTACGCATTGGAAACTCTTTACGAGAAGAAATAACGCATCGTACAAAATTAGCTTGTATCTCCAAAACTACACGTTGTATCTCGAAAAAGAATTGTTGTGGCGTGTACGTCTTAACATGTAGCATCTAAGGAGAACCAAAAGGAGAATTTTCTTTCGTCAAAATTTTTCAGAAAATCACGTTTTAAGGAAATCCCGCATCGTGCGAAATTATCTTGTTTTTCCTAAACAACACGTTGTAAGTCGAAAAGCTTTCATGTTGCGTGTATGTCTAAGTGTGTAGCCTCAAAAGAGAAGGCACAGGACAGTTTTCTCTCGAAAGGATATGTAAGAATACCACTTCATAAGGAAATACAGTTTTGCAGAGTAAAGACATATACGTACGCATTGGAAACTCTTTACGAGAAGAAATAACGCATAGTACAAAATTAGCTTGTATCTCCAAAACTACACGTTGTATCTCGAAAAGAATTGTTGTGGCGTGTACGTCTTAACATGTAGCATCTAAAGAGAACCAAAAGGAGAATTTTCTTTCGTCAAAATTTTTCAGAAAATCACGTTTTAAGGAAATCCCGCATCGTGCGAAATTATCTTGTTTTTCCTAAACAACACGTTGTAAGTCGAAAAGCTTTCATGTTGCGTGTATGTCTAAGTGTGTAGCCTCAAAAGAGAAGACACAGGACAGTTTTCTCTCGAAAGGATATGTAAGAATACCACTTCATAAGGAAATACAGTTTTGCAGAGTAAAGACATATACGTACGCATTGGAAACTCTTTACGAGAAGAAATAACGCATAGTACAAAATTAGCTTGTATCTCCAAAACTACACGTTGTATCTCGAAAAGAATTGTTGTGGCGTGAACGTCTTAACATGTAGCATCTAAAGAGAACCAAAAGGAGAATTTTATTTCGTCAAAATTTTTCAGAAAATCACGTTTTAAGGAAATCCCGCATCGTGCGAAATTATCTTGTTTTTCCTAAACAACACGTTGTAAGTCGAAAAGCTTTCATGTTGCGTGTATGTCTAAGTGTGTAGCCTCAAAAGAGAAGGCACAGGACAGTTTTCTCTCGAAAGGATATGTAAGAATACCACTTCATAAGGAAATACAGTTTTGCAGAGTAAAGACATATACGTACGCATTGGAAACTCTTTATGAGAAGAAATAACGCATCGTAAAAAATTAGCTTGTATCTCCAAAACTACACGTTGTATCTCGAAAAGAATTGTTGTGGCGTGTACGTCTTAACATGTAGCATCTAAGGAGAACCAAAAGGAGAATTTTCTTTCGTCAAAATTTTTCAGAAAATCACGTTTTAAGGAAATCCCGCATCGTGCGAAATTATCTTGTTTTTCCTAAACAACACGTTGTAAGTCGAAAAGCTTTCATGTTGCGTGTATGTCTAAGTGTGTAGCCTCAAAAGAGAAGGCACAGGACAGTTTTCTCTCGAAATGATATGTAAGAATACCACTTCATAAGGAAATACAGTTTTGCAGAGTAAAGACATATACGTAGGCATTGGAAACTCTTTACGAGAAGAAATAACGCATAGTACAAAATTAGCTTGTATCTCCAAAACTACACGTTGTATCTCGAAAAGAATTGTTGTGGCGTGTACGTCTTAACATGTAGCATCTAAAGAGAACCAAAAGGAGAATTTTCTTTCGTCAAAATTTTTCAGAAAATCACGTTTTAAGGAAATCCCGCATCGTGCGAAATTATCTTGTTTTTCCTAAACAACACGTTGTAAGTCGAAAAGCTTTCATGTTGCGTGTATGTCTAAGTGTGTAGCCTCAAAAGAGAAGGCACAGGACAGTTTTCTCTCGAAAGGATATGTAAGAATACCACTTCATAAGGAAATACAGTTTTGCAGAGTAAAGACATATACGTACGCATTGGAAACTCTTTACGAGAAGAAATAACGCATCGTACAAAATTAGCTTGTATCTCCAAAACTACACGTTGTATCTCGAAAAGAATTGTTGTGGCGTGTACGTCTTAACATGTAGCATCTAAAGAGAACCAAAAGGAGAATTTTCTTTCGTCAAAATTTTTCAGAAAATCACGTTTTAAGGAAATCCCGCATCGTGCGAAATTATCTTGTTTTTCCTAAACAACACGTTGTAAGTCGAAAAGCTTTCATGTTGCGTGTATGTCTAAGTGTGTAGCCTCAAAAGAGAAGGCACAGGACAGTTTTCTCTCGAAAGGATATGTAAGAATACCACTTCATAAGGAAATACAGTTTTGCAGAGTAAAGACATATACGTACGCATTGGAAACTCTTTACGAGAAGAAATAACGCATCGTACAAAATTAGCTTGTATCTCCAAAACTACACGTTGTATCTCGAAAAGAATTGTTGTGGCGTGTACGTCTTAACATGTAGCATCTAAGGAGAACCAAAAGGAGAATTTTCTTTCGTCAAAATTTTTCAGAAAATCACGTTTTAAGGAAATCCCGCATCGTGCGAAATTATCTTGTTTTTCCTAAACAACACGTTGTAAGTCGAAAAGCTTTCATGTTGCGTGTATGTCTAAGTGTGTAGCCTCAAAAGAGAAGGCACAGGACAGTTTTCTCTCGAAAGGATATGTAAGAATACCACTTCATAAGGAAATACAGTTTTGCAGAGTAAAGACATATACGTACGCATTGGAAACTCTTTACGAGAAGAAATAACGCATAGTACAAAATTAGCTTGTATCTCCAAAACTACACGTTGTATCTCGAAAAGAATTGTTGTGGCGTGTACGTCTTAACATGTAGCATCTAAAGAGAACCAAAAGGAGAATTTTCTTTCGTCAAAATTTTTCAGAAAATCACGTTTTAAGGAAATCCCGCATCGTGCGAAATTATCTTGTTTTTCCTAAACAACACGTTGTAAGTCGAAAAGCTTTCATGTTGCGTGTATGTCTAAGTGTGTAGCCTCAAAAGAGAAGGCACAGGACAGTTTTCTCTCGAAAGGATATGTAAGAATACCACTTCATAAGGAAATACAGTTTTGCAGAGTAAAGACATATACGTACGCATTGGAAACTCTTTACGAGAAGAAATAACGCATAGTACAAAATTAGCTTGTATCTCCAAAACTACACGTTGTATCTCGAAAAGAATTATTGTGGCGTGTACGTCTTAACATGTAGCATCTAAAGAGAACCAAAAGGAGAATTTTCTTTCGTCAAAATTTTTCAGAAAATCACGTTTTAAGGAAATCCCGCATCGTGCGAAATTATCTTGTTTTTCCTAAACAACACGTTGTAAGTCGAAAAGATTTCATGTTGCGTGTATGTCTAAGTGTGTAGCCTCAAAAGAGAAGGCACAGGACAGTTTTCTCTCGAAAGGATATGTAAGAATACCACTTCATAAGGAAATACAGTTTTGCAGAGTAAAGACATATACGTACGCATTGGAAACTCTTTAGGAGAAGAAATAACGCATCGTACAAAATTAGCTTGTATCTCCAAAACTACACGTTGTATCTCGAAAAGAATTGTTGTGGCGTGTACGTCTTAACATGTAGCATCTAAAGAGAACCAAAAGGAGAATTTTCTTTCGTCAAAATTTTTCAGAAAATCACGTTTTAAGGAAATCCCGCATCGTGCGAAATTATCTTGTTTTTCCTAAACAACACGTTGTAAGTCGAAAAGCTTTCATGTTGCGTGTATGTCTAAGTGTGTAGCCTCAAAAGAGAAGGCACAGGACAGTTTTCTCTCGAAAGGATATGTAAGAATACCACTTCATAAGGAAATACAGTTTTGCAGAGTAAAGACATATACGTACGCATTGGAAACTCTTTACGAGAAGAAATAACGCATCGTACAAAATTAGCTTGTATCTCCAAAACTACACGTTGTATCTCGAAAAGAATTGTTGTGGCGTGTACGTCTTAACATGTAGCATCTAAAGAGAACCAAAAGGAGAATTTTCTTTCGTCAAAATTTTTCAGAAAATCACGTTTTAAGGAAATCCCGCCTCGTGCGAAATTATCTTGTTTTTCCTAAACAACACGTTGTAAGTCGAAAAGCTTTCATGTTGCGTGTATGTCTAAGTGTGTAGCCTCAAAAGAGAAGGCACAGGACAGTTTTCTCTCGAAAGGATATGTAAGAATACCACTTCATAAGGAAATACAGTTTTGCAGAGTAAAGACATATACGTACGCATTGGAAACTCTTTACGAGAAGAAATAACGCATAGTACAAAATTAGCTTGTATCTCCAAAACTACACGTTGTATCTCGAAAAGAATTGTTGTGGCGTGTACGTCTTAACATGTAGCATCTAAAGAGAACGAAAAGGAGAATTTTCTTTCGTCAAAATTTTTCAGAAAATCACGTTTTAAGGAAATCCCGCATCGTGCGAAATTATCTTGTTTTTCCTAAACAACACGTTGTAAGTCGAAAAGCTTTCATGTTGCGTGTATGTCTAAGTGTGTAGCCTCAAAAGAGAAGGCACAGGACAGTTTTCTCTCGAAAGGATATGTAAGAATACCACTTCATAAGGAAATACAGTTTTGCAGAGTAAAGACATATACGTACGCATTGGAAACTCTTTACGAGAAGAAATAACGCATAGTACAAAATTAGCTTGTATCTCCAAAACTACACGTTGTATCTCGAAAAGAATTGTTGTGGCGTGAACGTCTTAACATGTAGCATCTAAAGAGAACCAAAAGGAGAATTTTCTTTCGTCAAAATTTTTCAGAAAATCACGTTTTAAGGAAATCCCGCATCGTGCGAAATTATCTTGTTTTTCCTAAACAACACGTTGTAAGTCGAAAAGCTTTCATGTTGCGTGTATGTCTAAGTGTGTAGCCTCAAAAGAGAAGGCACAGGACAGTTTTCTCTCGAAAGGATATGTAAGAATACCACTTCATAAGGAAATACAGTTTTGCAGAGTAAAGACATATACGTACGCATTGGAAACTCTTTACGAGAAGAAATAACGCATAGTACAAAATTAGCTTGTATCTCCAAAACTACACGTTGTATCTCGAAAAGAATTGTTGTGGCGTGTACGTCTTAACATGTAGCATCTAAAGAGAACCAAAAGGAGAATTTTCTTTCGTCAAAATTTTTCAGAAAATCACGTTTTAAGGAAATCCCGCATCGTGCGAAATTATCTTGTTTTTCCTAAACAACACGTTGTAAGTCGAAAAGATTTCATGTTGCGTGTATGTCTAAGTGTGTAGCCTCAAAAGAGAAGGCACAGGACAGTTTTCTCTCGAAAGGATATGTAAGAATACCACTTCATAAGGAAATACAGTTTTGCAGAGTAAAGACATATACGTACGCATTGGAAACTCTTTAGGAGAAGAAATAACGCATCGTACAAAATTAGCTTGTATCTCCAAAACTACACGTTGTATCTCGAAAAGAATTGTTGTGGCGTGTACGTCTTAACATGTAGCATCTAAAGAGAACCAAAAGGAGAATTTTCTTTCGTCAAAATTTTTCAGAAAATCACGTTTTAAGGAAATCCCGCATCGTGCGAAATTATCTTGTTTTTCCTAAACAACACGTTGTAAGTCGAAAAGCTTTCATGTTGCGTGTATGTCTAAGTGTGTAGCCTCAAAAGAGAAGGCACAGGACAGTTTTCTCTCGAAAGGATATGTAAGAATACCACTTCATAAGGAAATACAGTTTTGCAGAGTAAAGACATATACGTACGCATTGGAAACTCTTTACGAGAAGAAATAACGCATCGTACAAAATTAGCTTGTATCTCCAAAACTACACGTTGTATCTCGAAAAGAATTGTTGTGGCGTGTACGTCTTAACATGTAGCATCTAAAGAGAACCAAAAGGAGAATTTTCTTTCGTCAAAATTTTTCAGAAAATCACGTTTTAAGGAAATCCCGCCTCGTGCGAAATTATCTTGTTTTTCCTAAACAACACGTTGTAAGTCGAAAAGCTTTCATGTTGCGTGTATGTCTAAGTGTGTAGCCTCAAAAGAGAAGGCACAGGACAGTTTTCTCTCGAAAGGATATGTAAGAATACCACTTCATAAGGAAATACAGTTTTGCAGAGTAAAGACATATACGTACGCATTGGAAACTCTTTACGAGAAGAAATAACGCATAGTACAAAATTAGCTTGTATCTCCAAAACTACACGTTGTATCTCGAAAAGAATTGTTGTGGCGTGTACGTCTTAACATGTAGCATCTAAAGAGAACGAAAAGGAGAATTTTCTTTCGTCAAAATTTTTCAGAAAATCACGTTTTAAGGAAATCCCGCATCGTGCGAAATTATCTTGTTTTTCCTAAACAACACGTTGTAAGTCGAAAAGCTTTCATGTTGCGTGTATGTCTAAGTGTGTAGCCTCAAAAGAGAAGGCACAGGACAGTTTTCTCTCGAAAGGATATGTAAGAATACCACTTCATAAGGAAATACAGTTTTGCAGAGTAAAGACATATACGTACGCATTGGAAACTCTTTACGAGAAGAAATAACGCATAGTACAAAATTAGCTTGTATCTCCAAAACTACACGTTGTATCTCGAAAAGAATTGTTGTGGCGTGAACGTCTTAACATGTAGCATCTAAAGAGAACCAAAAGGAGAATTTTCTTTCGTCAAAATTTTTCAGAAAATCACGTTTTAAGGAAATCCCGCATCGTGCGAAATTATCTTGTTTTTCCTAAACAACACGTTGTAAGTCGAAAAGCTTTCATGTTGCGTGTATGTCTAAGTGTGTAGCCTCAAAAGAGAAGGCACAGGACAGTTTTCTCTCGAAAGGATATGTAAGAATACCACTTCATAAGGAAATACAGTTTTGCAGAGTAAAGACATATACGTACGCATTGGAAACTCTTTACGAGAAGAAATAACGCATCGTACAAAATTAGCTTGTATCTCCAAAACTACACGTTGTATCTCGAAAAGAATTGTTGTGGCGTGTACGTCTTAACATGTAGCATCTAAGGAGAACCAAAAGGAGAATTTTCTTTCGTCAAAATTTTTCAGAAAATCACGTTTTAAGGAAATCCCGCATCGTGCGAAATTATCTTGTTTTTCCTAAACAACACGTTGTAAGTCGAAAAGCTTTCATGTTGCGTGTATGTCTAAGTGTGTAGCCTCAAAAGAGAAGGCACAGGACAGTTTTCTCTCGAAAGGATATGTAAGAATACCACTTCATAAGGAAATACAGTTTTGCAGAGTAAAGACATATACGTACGCATTGGAAACTCTTTACAAGAAGAAATAACGCATAGTACAAAATTAGCTTGTATCTCCAAAACTACACGTTGTATCTCGAAAAGAATTGTTGTGGCGTGTACGTCTTAACATGTAGCATCTAAAGAGAACCAAAAGGAGAATTTTCTTTCGTCAAAATTTTTCAGAAAATCACGTTTTAAGGAAATCCCGCATCGTGCGAAATTATCTTGTTTTTCCTAAACAACACGTTGTAAGTCGAAAAGCTTTCATGTTGCGTGTATGTCTAAGTGTGTAGCCTCAAAAGAGAAGGCACAGGACAGTTTTCTCTCGAAAGGATATGTAAGAATACCACTTCATAAGGAAATACAGTTTTGCAGAGTAAAGACATATACGTACGCATTGGAAACTCTTTACGAGAAGAAATAACGCATCGTACAAAATTAGCTTGTATCTCCAAAACTACACGTTGTATCTCGAAAAGAATTGTTGTGGCGTGTACGTCTTAACATGTAGCATCTAAAGAGAACCAAAAGGAGAATTTTCTTTCGTCAAAATTTTTCAGAAAATCACGTTTTAAGGAAATCCCGCATCGTGCGAAATTATCTTGTTTTTCCTAAACAACACGTTGTAAGTCGAAAAGCTTTCATGTTGCGTGTATGTCTAAGTGTGTAGCCTCAAAAGAGAAGGCACAGGACAGTTTTCTCTCGAAAGGATATGTAAGAATACCACTTCATAAGGAAATACAGTTTTGCAGAGTAAAGACATATACGTACGCATTGGAAACTCTTTACGAGAAGAAATAACGCATAGTACAAAATTAGCTTGTATCTCCAAAACTACACGTTGTATCTCGAAAAGAATTGTTGTGGCGTGTACGTCTTAACATGTAGCATCTAAAGAGAACCAAAAGGAGAATTTTCTTTCGTCAAAATTTTTCAGAAAATCACGTTTTAAGGAAATCCCGCATCGTGTGAAATTATCTTGTTTTTCCTAAACAACACGTTGTAAGTCGAAATGATTTCATGTTGCGTGTATGTCTAAGTGTGTAGCCTCAAAAGAGAAGGCACAGGACAGTTTTCTCTCGAAAGGATATGTAAGAATACCACTTCATAAGGAAATACAGTTTTGCAGAGTAAAGACATATACGTACGCATTGGAAACTCTTTAGGAGAAGAAATAACGCATCATACAAAATTAGCTTGTATCTCCAAAACTACACGTTGTATCTCGAAAAGAATTGTTGTGGCGTGTACGTCTTAACATGTAGCATCTAAAGAGAACCAAAAGGAGAATTTTCTTTCGTCAAAATTTTTCAGAAAATCACGTTTTAAGGAAATCCCGCATCGTGCGAAATTATCTTGTTTTTCCTAAACAACACGTTGTAAGTCGAAAAGCTTTCATGTTGCGTGTATGTCTAAGTGTGTAGCCTCAAAAGAGAAGGCACAGGACAGTTTTCTCTCGAAAGGATATGTAAGAATACCACTTCATAAGGAAATACAGTTTTGCAGAGTAAAGACATATACGTACGCATTGGAAACTCTTTACGAGAAGAAATAACGCATAGTACAAAATTAGCTTGTATCTCCAAAACTACACGTTGTATCTCGAAAAGAATTGTTGTGACGTGTACGTCTTAACATGTAGCATCTAAAGAGAACGAAAAGGAGAATTTTCTTTCGTCAAAATTTTTCAGAAAATCACGTTTTAAGGAAATCCCGCATCGTGCGAAATTATCTTGTTTTTCCTAAACAACACGTTGTAAGTCGAAAAGCTTTCATGTTGCGTGTATGTCTAAGTGTGTAGCCTCAAAAGAGAAGGCACAGGACAGTTTTCTCTCGAAAGGATATGTAAGAATACCACTTCATAAGGAAATACAGTTTTGCAGAGTAAAGACATATACGTACGCATTGGAAACTCTTTACGAGAAGAAATAACGCATAGTACAAAATTAGCTTGTATCTCCAAAACTACACGTTGTATCTCGAAAAGAATTGTTGTGGCGTGAACGTCTTAACATGTAGCATCTAAAGAGAACCAAAAGGAGAATTTTCTTTCGTCAAAATTTTTCAGAAAATCACGTTTTAAGGAAATCCCGCATCGTGCGAAATTATCTTGTTTTTCCTAAACAACACGTTGTAAGTCGAAAAGCTTTCATGTTGCGTGTATGTCTAAGTGTGTAGCCTCAAAAGAGAAGGCACAGGACAGTTTTCTCTCGAAAGGATATGTAAGAATACCACTTCATAAGGAAATACAGTTTTGCAGAGTAAAGACATATACGTACGCATTGGAAACTCTTTACGAGAAGAAATAACGCATAGTACAAAATTAGCTTGTATCTCCAAAACTACACGTTGTATCTCGAAAAGAATTGTTGTGGCGTGTACGTCTTAACATGTAGCATCTAAAGAGAACCAAAAGGAGAATTTTCTTTCGTCAAAATTTTTCAGAAAATCACGTTTTAAGGAAATCCCGCATCGTGCGAAATTATCTTGTTTTTCCTAAACAACACGTTGTAAGTCGAAAAGATTTCATGTTGCGTGTATGTCTAAGTGTGTAGCCTCAAAAGAGAAGGCACAGGACAGTTTTCTCTCGAAAGGATATGTAAGAATACCACTTCATAAGGAAATACAGTTTTGCAGAGTAAAGACATATACGTACGCATTGGAAACTCTTTAGGAGAAGAAATAACGCATCGTACAAAATTAGCTTGTATCTCCAAAACTACACGTTGTATCTCGAAAAGAATTGTTGTGGCGTGTACGTCTTAACATGTAGCATCTAAAGAGAACCAAAAGGAGAATTTTCTTTCGTCAAAATTTTTCAGAAAATCACGTTTTAAGGAAATCCCGCATCGTGCGAAATTATCTTGTTTTTCCTAAACAACACGTTGTAAGTCGAAAAGCTTTCATGTTGCGTGTATGTCTAAGTGTGTAGCCTCAAAAGAGAAGGCACAGGACAGTTTTCTCTCGAAAGGATATGTAAGAATACCACTTCATAAGGAAATACAGTTTTGCAGAGTAAAGAAATATACGTACGCATTGGAAACTCTTTACGAGAAGAAATAACGCATCGTACAAAATTAGCTTGTATCTCCAAAACTACACGTTGTATCTCGAAAAGAATTGTTGTGGCGTGTACGTCTTAACATGTAGCATCTAAAGAGAACCAAAAGGAGAATTTTCTTTCGTCAAAATTTTTCAGAAAATCACGTTTTAAGGAAATCCCGCCTCGTGCGAAATTATCTTGTTTTTCCTAAACAACACGTTGTAAGTCGAAAAGCTTTCATGTTGCGTGTATGTCTAAGTGTGTAGCCTCAAAAGAGAAGGCACAGGACAGTTTTCTCTCGAAAGGATATGTAAGAATACCACTTCATAAGGAAATACAGTTTTGCAGAGTAAAGACATATACGTACGCATTGGAAACTCTTTACGAGAAGAAATAACGCATAGTACAAAATTAGCTTGTATCTCCAAAACTACACGTTGTATCTCGAAAAGAATTGTTGTGGCGTGTACGTCTTAACATGTAGCATCTAAAGAGAACGAAAAGGAGAATTTTCTTTCGTCAAAATTTTTCAGAAAATCACGTTTTAAGGAAATCCCGCATCGTGCGAAATTATCTTGTTTTTCCTAAACAACACGTTGTAAGTCGAAAAGCTTTCATGTTGCGTGTATGTCTAAGTGTGTAGCCTCAAAAGAGAAGGCACAGGACAGTTTTCTCTCGAAAGGATATGTAAGAATACCACTTCATAAGGAAATACAGTTTTGCAGAGTAAAGACATATACGTACGCATTGGAAACTCTTTACGAGAAGAAATAACGCATAGTACAAAATTAGCTTGTATCTCCAAAACTACACGTTGTATCTCGAAAAGAATTGTTGTGGCGTGAACGTCTTAACATGTAGCATCTAAAGAGAACCAAAAGGAGAATTTTCTTTCGTCAAAATTTTTCAGAAAATCACGTTTTAAGGAAATCCCGCATCGTGCGAAATTATCTTGTTTTTCCTAAACAACACGTTGTAAGTCGAAAAGCTTTCATGTTGCGTGTATGTCTAAGTGTGTAGCCTCAAAAGAGAAGGCACAGGACAGTTTTCTCTCGAAAGGATATGTAAGAATACCACTTCATAAGGAAATACAGTTTTGCAGAGTAAAGACATATACGTACGCATTGGAAACTCTTTACGAGAAGAAATAACGCATCGTACAAAATTAGCTTGTATCTCCAAAACTACACGTTGTATCTCGAAAAGAATTGTTGTGGCGTGTACGTCTTAACATGTAGCATCTAAGGAGAACCAAAAGGAGAATTTTCTTTCGTCAAAATTTTTCAGAAAATCACGTTTTAAGGAAATCCCGCATCGTGCGAAATTATCTTGTTTTTCCTAAACAACACGTTGTAAGTCGAAAAGCTTTCATGTTGCGTGTATGTCTAAGTGTGTAGCCTCAAAAGAGAAGGCACAGGACAGTTTTCTCTCGAAAGGATATGTAAGAATACCACTTCATAAGGAAATACAGTTTTGCAGAGTAAAGACATATACGTACGCATTGGAAACTCTTTACAAGAAGAAATAACGCATAGTACAAAATTAGCTTGTATCTCCAAAACTACACGTTGTATCTCGAAAAGAATTGTTGTGGCGTGTACGTCTTAACATGTAGCATCTAAAGAGAACCAAAAGGAGAATTTTCTTTCGTCAAAATTTTTCAGAAAATCACGTTTTAAGGAAATCCCGCATCGTGCGAAATTATCTTGTTTTTCCTAAACAACACGTTGTAAGTCGAAAAGCTTTCATGTTGCGTGTATGTCTAAGTGTGTAGCCTCAAAAGAGAAGGCACAGGACAGTTTTCTCTCGAAAGGATATGTAAGAATACCACTTCATAAGGAAATACAGTTTTGCAGAGTAAAGACATATACGTACGCATTGGAAACTCTTTACGAGAAGAAATAACGCATCGTACAAAATTAGCTTGTATCTCCAAAACTACACGTTGTATCTCGAAAAGAATTGTTGTGGCGTGTACGTCTTAACATGTAGCATCTAAAGAGAACCAAAAGGAGAATTTTCTTTCGTCAAAATTTTTCAGAAAATCACGTTTTAAGGAAATCCCGCATCGTGCGAAATTATCTTGTTTTTCCTAAACAACACGTTGAAAGTCGAAAAGCTTTCATGTTGCGTGTATGTCTAAGTGTGTAGCCTCAAAAGAGAAGGCACAGGACAGTTTTCTCTCGAAAGGATATGTAAGAATACCACTTCATAAGGAAATACAGTTTTGCAGAGTAAAGACATATACGTACGCATTGGAAACTCTTTACGAGAAGAAATAACGCATCGTACAAAATTAGCTTGTATCTCCAAAACTACACGTTGTATCTCGAAAAGAATTCTTGTGGCGTGTACGTCTTAACATGTAGCATCTAAAGAGAACCAAAAGGAGAATTTTCTTTCGTCAAAATTTTTCAGAAAATCACGTTTTAAGGAAATCCCGCATCGTGCGAAATTATCTTGTTTTTCCTAAACAACACGTTGTAAGTCGAAAAGCTTTCATGTAGCGTGTATGTCTAAGTGTGTAGCCTCAAAAGAGAAGGCACAGGACAGTTTTCTCTCGAAAGGATATGTAAGAATACCACTTCATAAGGAAATACAGTTTTGCAGAGTAAAGACATATACGTACGCATTGGAAACTCTTTACGAGAAGAAATAACGCATAGTACAAAATTAGCTTGTATCTCCAAAACTACACGTTGTATCTCGAAAAGAATTGTTGTGGCGTGTACGTCTTAACATGTAGCATCTAAAGAGAACCAAAAGGAGAATTTTCTTTCGTCAAAATTTTTCAGAAAATCACGTTTTAAGGAAATCCCGCATCGTGCGAAATTATCTTGTTTTTCCTAAACAACACGTTGTAAGTCGAAAAGCTTTCATGTTGCGTGTATGTCTAAGTGTGTAGCCTCAAAAGAGAAGGCACAGGACAGTTTTCTCTCGAAAGGATATGTAAGAATACCACTTCATAAGGAAATACAGTTTTGCAGAGTAAAGACATATAAGTACGCATTGGAAACTCTTTACGAGAAGAAATAACGCATCGTACAAAATTAGCTTGTATCTCCAAAACTACACGTTGTATCTCGAAAAGAATTGTTGTGGCGTGTACGTCTTAACATGTAGCATCTAAAGAGAACCAAAAGGAGAATTTTCTTTCGTCAAAATTTTTCAGAAAATCACGTTTTAAGGAAATCCCGCATCGTGCGAAATTATCTTGTTTTTCCTAAACAACACGTTGTAAGTCGAAAAGCTTTCATGTTGCGTGTATGTCTAAGTGTGTAGCCTCAAAAGAGAAGGCACAGGACAGTTTTCTCTCGAAAGGATATGTAAGAATACCACTTCATAAGGAAATAGAGTTTTGCAGAGTAAAGACATATACGTACGCATTGGAAACTCTTTACGAGAAGAAATAACGCATCGTACAAAATTAGCTTGTATCTCCAAAACTACACGTTGTATCTCGAAAAGAATTGTTGTGGCGTGTACGTCTTAACATGTAGCATCTAAAGAGAACCAAAAGGAGAATTTTCTTTCGTCAAAATTTTTCAGAAAATCACGTTTTAAGGAAATCCCGCATCGTGCGAAATTATCTTGTTTTTCCTAAACAACACGTTGTAAGTCGAAAAGCTTTCATGTTGCGTGTATGTCTAAGTGTGTAGCCTCAAAAGAGAAGGCACAGGACAGTTTTCTCTCGAAAGGATATGTAAGAATACCACTTCATAAGGAAATACAGTTTTGCAGAGTAAAGACATATACGTACGCATTGGAAACTCTTTACGAGAAGAAATAACGCATCGTACAAAATTAGCTTGTATCTCCAAAACTACACGTTGTATCTCGAAAAGAATTGTTGTGGCGTGTACGTCTTAACATGTAGCATCTAAAGAGAACCAAAAGGAGAATTTTCTTTCGTCAAAATTTTTCAGAAAATCACGTTTTAAGGAAATCCCGCATCGTGCGAAATTATCTTGTTTTTCCTAAACAACACGTTGTAAGTCGAAAAGCTTTCATGTTGCGTGTATGTCTAAGTGTGTAGCCTCAAAAGAGAAGGCACAGGACAGTTTTCTCTCGAAAGGATATGTAAGAATACCACTTCATAAGGAAATACAGTTTTGCAGAGTAAAGACATATACGTACGCATTGGAAACTCTTTACGAGAAGAAATAACGCATCGTACAAAATTAGCTTGTATCTCCAAAACTACACGTTGTATCTCGAAAAGAATTGTTGTGGCGTGTACGTCTTAACATGTAGCATCTAAAGAGATCCAAAAGGAGAATTTTCTTTCGTCAAAATTTTTCAGAAAATCACGTTTTAAGGAAATCCCGCATCGTGCGAAATTATCTTGTTTTTCCTAAACAACACGTTGTAAGTCGAAAAGCTTTCATGTTGCGTGTATGTCTAAGTGTGTAGCCTCAAAAGAGAAGGCACAGGACAGTTTTCTCTCGAAAAGATATGTAAGAATACCACTTCATAAGGAAATACAGTTTTGCAGAGTAAAGACATATACGTACGCATTGGAAACTCTTTACGAGAAGAAATAACGCATCGTACAAAATTAGCTTGTATCTCCAAAACTACACGTTGTATCTCGAAAAGAATTGTTGTGGCGTGTACGTCTTAACATGTAGCATCTAAAGAGAACCAAAAGGAGAATTTTCTTTCGTCAAAATTTTTCAGAAAATCACGTTTTAAGGAAATCCCGCATCGTGCGAAATTATCTTGTTTTTCCTAAACAACACGTTGTAAGTCGAAAAGCTTTCATGTTGCGTGTATGTCTAAGTGTGTAGCCTCAAAAGAGAAGGCACAGGACAGTTTTCTCTCGAAAGGATATGTAAGAATACCACTTCATAAGGAAATACAGTTTTGCAGAGTAAAGACATATACGTACGCATTGGAAACTCTTTACGAGAAGAAATAACGCATAGTACAAAATTAGCTTGTATCTCCAAAACTACACGTTGTATCTCGAAAAGAATTGTTGTGGCGTGTACGTCTTAACATGTAGCATCTAAAGAGAACCAAAAGGAGAATTTTCTTTCGTCAAAATTTTTCAGAAAATCACGTTTTAAGGAAATCCCGCATCGTGCGAAATTATCTTGTTTTTCCTAAACAACACGTTGTAAGTCGAAAAGCTTTCATGTTGCATGTATGTCTAAGTGTGTAGCCTCAAAAGAGAAGGCACAGGACAGTTTTCTCTCGAAAGGATATGTAAGAATACCACTTCATAAGGAAATACAGTTTTGCAGAGTAAAGACATATACGTACGCATTGGAAACTCTTTACGAGAAGAAATAACGCATCGTACAAAATTAGCTTGTATCTCCAAAACTACACGTTGTATCTCGAAAAGAATTGTTGTGGCGTGTACGTCTTAACATGTAGCATCTAAAGAGAACCAAAAGGAGAATTTTCTTTCGTCAAAATTTTTCAGAAAATCACGTTTTAAGGAAATCCCGCATCGTGCGAAATTATCTTGTTTTTCCTAAACAACACGTTGTAAGTCGAAAAGCTTTCATGTTGCGTGTATGTCTAAGTGTGTAGCCTCAAAAGAGAAGGCACAGGACAGTTTTCTCTCGAACGGATATGTAAGAATACCACTTCATAAGGAAATACAGTTTTGCAGAGTAAAGACATATACGTACGCATTGGAAACTCTTTACGAGAAGAAATAACGCATAGTACAAAATTAGCTTGTATCTCCAAAACTACACGTTGTATCTCGAAAAGAATTGTTGTGGCGTGTACGTCTTAACATGTAGCATCTAAAGAGAACCAAAAGGAGAATTTTCTTTCGTCAAAATTTTTCAGAAAATCACGTTTTAAGGAAATCCCGCATCGTGCGAAATTATCTTGTTTTTCCTAAACAACACGTTGTAAGTCGAAAAGCTTTCATGTTGCGTGTATGTCTAAGTGTGTAGCCTCAAAAGAGAAGGCACAGGACAGTTTTCTCTCGAAAGGATATGTAAGAATACCACTTCATAAGGAAATACAGTTTTGCAGAGTAAAGACATATAAGTACGCATTGGAAACTCTTTACGAGAAGAAATAACGCATCGTACAAAATTAGCTTGTATCTCCAAAACTACACGTTGTATCTCGAAAAGAATTGTTGTGGCGTGTACGTCTTAACATGTAGCATCTAAAGAGAACCAAAAGGAGAATTTTCTTTCGTCAAAATTTTTCAGAAAATCACGTTTTAAGGAAATCCCGCATCGTGCGAAATTATCTTGTTTTTCCTAAACAACACGTTGTAAGTCGAAAAGCTTTCATGTTGCGTGTATGTCTAAGTGTGTAGCCTCAAAAGAGAAGGCACAGGACAGTTTTCTCTCGAAAGGATATGTAAGAATACCACTTCATAAGGAAATACAGTTTTGCAGAGTAAAGACATATACGTACGCATTGGAAACTCTTTACGAGAAGAAATAACGCATCGTACAAAATTAGCTTGTATCTCCAAAACTACACGTTGTATCTCGAAAAGAATTGTTGTGGCGTGTACGTCTTAACATGTAGCATCTAAAGAGAACCAAAAGGAGAATTTTCTTTCGTCAAAATTTTTCAGAAAATCACGTTTTAAGGAAATCCCGCATCGTGCGAAATTATCTTGTTTTTCCTAAACAACACGTTGTAAGTCGAAAAGCTTTCATGTTGCGTGTATGTCTAAGTGTGTAGCCTCAAAAGAGAAGGCACAGGACAGTTTTCTCTCGAAAGGATATGTAAGAATACCACTTCATAAGGAAATACAGTTTTGCAGAGTAAAGACATATACGTACGCATTGGAAACTCTTTACGAGAAGAAATAACGCATCGTACAAAATTAGCTTGTATCTCCAAAACTACACGTTGTATCTCGAAAAGAATTGTTGTGGCGTGTACGTCTTAACATGTAGCATCTAAAGAGAACCAAAAGGAGAATTTTCTTTCGTCAAAATTTTTCAGAAAATCACGTTTTAAGGAAATCCCGCATCGTGCGAAATTATCTTGTTTTTCCTAAACAACACGTTGTAAGTCGAAAAGCTTTCATGTTGCGTGTATGTCTAAGTGTGTAGCCTCAAAAGAGAAGGCACAGGACAGTTTTCTCTCGAAAGGATATGTAAGAATACCACTTCATAAGGAAATACAGTTTTGCAGAGTAAAGACATATACGTACGCATTGGAAACTCTTTACGAGAAGAAATAACGCATCGTACAAAATTAGCTTGTATCTCCAAAACTACACGTTGTATCTCGAAAAGAATTGTTGTGGCGTGTACGTCTTAACATGTAGCATCTAAAGAGAACCAAAAGGAGAATTTTCTTTCGTCAAAATTTTTCAGAAAATCACGTTTTAAGGAAATCCCGCATCGTGCGAAATTATCTTGTTTTTCCTAAACAACACGTTGTAAGTCGAAAAGCTTTCATGTTGCGTGTATGTCTAAGTGTGTAGCCTCAAAAGAGAAGGCACAGGACAGTTTTCTCTCGAAAGGATATGTAAGAATACCACTTCATAAGGAAATACAGTTTTGCAGAGTAAAGACATATACGTACGCATTGGAAACTCTTTACGAGAAGAAATAACGCATCGTACAAAATTAGCTTGTATCTCCAAAACTACACGTTGTATCTCGAAAAGAATTGTTGTGGCGTGTACGTCTTAACATGTAGCATCTAAAGAGAACCAAAAGGAGAATTTTCTTTCGTCAAAATTTTTCAGAAAATCACGTTTTAAGGAAATCCCGCATCGTGCGAAATTATCTTGTTTTTCCTAAACAACACGTTGTAAGTCGAAAAGCTTTCATGTTGCGTGTATGTCTAAGTGTGTAGCCTCAAAAGAGAAGGCACAGGACAGTTTTCTCTCGAAAGGATATGTAAGAATACCACTTCATAAGGAAATACAGTTTTGCAGAGTAAAGAAATATACGTACGCATTGGAAACTCTTTACGAGAAGAAATAACGCATAGTACAAAATTAGCTTGTATCTCCAAAACTACACGTTGTATCTCGAAAAGAATTGTTGTGGCGTGTACGTCTTAACATGTAGCATCTAAAGAGAACCAAAAGGAGAATTTTCTTTCGTCAAAATTTTTCAGAAAATCACGTTTTAAGGAAATCCCGCATCGTGCGAAATTATCTTGTTTTTCCTAAACAACACGTTGTAAGTCGAAAAGCTTTCATGTTGCGTGTATGTCTAAGTGTGTAGCCTCAAAAGAGAAGGCACAGGACAGTTTTCTCTCGAAAGGATATGTAAGAATACCACTTCATAAGGAAATACAGTTTTGCAGAGTAAAGACATATACGTACGCATTGGAAACTCTTTACGAGAAGAAATAACGCATAGTACAAAATTAGCTTGTATCTCCAAAACTACACGTTGTATCTCGAAAAGAATTGTTGTGGCGTGTACGTCTTAACATGTAGCATCTAAAGAGAACCAAAAGCAGAATTTTCTTTCGTCAAAATTTTTCAGAAAATCACGTTTTAAGGAAATCCCGCATCGTGCGAAATTATCTTGTTTTTCCTAAACAACACGTTGTAAGTCGAAAAGCTTTCATGTTGCGTGTATGTCTAAGTGTGTAGCCTCAAAAGAGAAGGCACAGGACAGTTTTCTCTCGAAAGGATATGTAAGAATACCACTTCATAAGGAAATACAGTTTTGCAGAGTAAAGACATATACGTACGCATTGGAAACTCTTTACGAGAAGAAATAACGCATCGTACAAAATTAGCTTGTATCTCCAAAACTACACGTTGTATCTCGAAAAGAATTGTTGTGGCGTGTACGTCTTAACATGTAGCATCTAAAGAGAACCAAAAGGAGAATTTTCTTTCGTCAAAATTTTTCAGAAAATCACGTTTTAAGGAAATCCCGCATCGTGCGAAATTATCTTGTTTTTCCTAAACAACACGTTGTAAGTCGAAAAGCTTTCATATTGCGTGTATGTCTAAGTGTGTAGCCTCAAAAGAGAAGGCACAGGACAGTTTTCTCTCGAAAGGATATGTAAGAATACCACTTCATAAGGAAATACAGTTTTGCAGAGTAAAGACATATACGTACGCATTGGAAACTCTTTACGAGAAGAAATAACGCATCGTACAAAATTAGCTTGTATCTCCAAAACTACACGTTGTATCTCGAAAAGAATTGTTGTGGCGTGTACGTCTTAACATGTAGCATCTAAAGAGAACCAAAAGGAGAATTTTCTTTCGTCAAAATTTTTCAGAAAATCACGTTTTAAGGAAATCCCGCATCGTGCGAAATTATCTTGTTTTTCCTAAACAACACGTTGTAAGTCGAAAAGCTTTCATGTTGCGTGTATGTCTAAGTGTGTAGCCTCAAAAGAGAAGGCACAGGACAGTTTTCTCTCGAAAGGATATGTAAGAATACCACTTCATAAGGAAATACAGTTTTGCAGAGTAAAGACATATACGTACGCATTGGAAACTCTTTACGAGAAGAAATAACGCATAGTACAAAATTAGCTTGTATCTCCAAAACTACACGTTGTATCTCGAAAAGAATTGTTGTGGCGTGTACGTCTTAACATGTAGCATCTAAAGAGAACCAAAAGGAGAATTTTCTTTCGTCAAAATTTTTCAGAAAATCACGTTTTAAGGAAATATCGCATCGTGCGAAATTATCTTGTTTTTCCTAAACAACACGTTGTAAGTCGAAAATCTTTCATGTTGCGTGTATGTCTAAGTGTGTAGCCTCAAAAGAGAAGGCACAGGACAGTTTTCTCTCGAAAGGATATGTAAGAATACCACTTCATAAGGAAATACAGTTTTGCAGAGTAAAGACATATACGTACGCATTGGAAACTCTTTACGAGAAGAAATAACGCATCGTACAAAATTAGCTTGTATCTCCAAAACTACACGTTGTATCTCGAAAAGAATTGTTGTGGCGTGTACGTCTTAACATGTAGCATCTAAAGAGAACCAAAAGGAGAATTTTCTTTCGTCAAAATTTTTCAGAAAATCACGTTTCAAGGAAATCCCGCATCGTGCGAAATTATCTTGTTTTTCCTAAACAACACGTTGTAAGTCGAAAAGTTTTCATGTTGCGTGTATGTCTAAGTGTGTAGCCTCAAAAGAGAAGGCACAGGACAGTTTTCTCTCGAAAGGATATGTAAGAATACCACTTCATAAGGAAATACAGTTTTGCAGAGTAAAGACATATACGTACGCATTGGAAACTCTTTACGAGAAGAAATAACGCATAGTACAAAATTAGCTTGTATCTCCAAAACTACACGTTGTATCTCGAAAAGAATTGTTGTGGCGTGTACGTCTTAACATGTAGCATCTAAAGAGAACCAAAAGGAGAATTTTCTTTCGTCAAAATTTTTCAGAAAATCACGTTTTAAGGAAATCCCGCATCGTACGAAATTATCTTGTTTTTCCTAAACAGCACGTTGTAAGTAGAAAAGCTTTCATGTTGCGTGTATGTCTAACTGTGTAGCCTCAAAAGAGAAGGCACAGGATAGTTTTCTCTCGAAAGGATATGTAAGAATACCACTTCATAAGGAAATACAGTTTTGCAGAGTAAAGACATATACGTACGCATTGGAAACTCTTTACGAGAAGAAATAACGCATAGTACAAAATTAGCTTGTATCTCCAAAACTACACGTTGTATCTCGAAAAGAATTGTTGTGGCGTGTACGTCTTAACATGTAGCATCTAAAGAGAACCAAAAGGAGAATTTTCTTTCGTCAAAATTTTTCAGAAAATCACGTTTTAAGGAAATCCCGCATCGTGCGAAATTATCTTGTTTTTCCTAAACAACACGTTGTAAGTCGAAAAGCTTTCATGTTGCGTGTATGTCTAAGTGTGTAGCCTCAAAAGAGAAGGCACAGGACAGTTTTCTCTCGAAAGGATATGTAAGAATACCACTTCATAAGGAAATACAGTTTGGCAGAGTAAAGACATATACGTACGCATTGGCAACTTTACGAGAAGAAATAACGCATCGTACAAAATTAGCTTGTATCTCCAAAACTACACGTTGTATCTCGAAAAGAATTGTTGTGGCGTGTACGTCTTAACATGTAGCATCTAAAGAGAACCAAAAGGAGAATTTTCTTTCGTCAAAATTTTTCAGAAAATCACGTTTTAAGGAAATCCCGCATCGTGCGAAATTATCTTGTTTTTCCTAAACAACACGTTGTAAGTCGAAAAGCTTTCATGTTGCGTGTATGTCTAAGTGTGTAGCCTCAAAAGAGAAGGCACAGGACAGTTTTCTCTCGAAAGGATATGTAAGAATACCACTTCATAAGGAAATACAGTTTTGCAGAGTAAAGACATATACGTACGCATTGGAAACTCTTTACGAGAAGAAATAACGCATAGTACAAAATTAGCTTGTATCTCCAAAACTACACGTTGTATCTCGAAAAGAATTGTTGTGGCGTGTACGTCTTAACATGTAGCATCTAAAGAGAACCAAAAGGAGAATTTTCTTTCGTCAAAATTTTTCAGAAAATCACGTTTTAAGGAAATATCGCATCGTGCGAAATTATCTTGTTTTTCCTAAACAACACGTTGTAAGTCGAAAAGCTTTCATGTTGCGTGTATGTCTAAGTGTGTAGCCTCAAAAGAGAAGGCACAGGACAGTTTTCTCTCGAAAGGATATGTAAGAATACCACTTCATAAGGAAATACAGTTTTGCAGAGTAAAGACATATAGGTACGCATTGGAAACTCTTTACGAGAAGAAATAACGCATCGTACAAAATTAGCTTGTATCTCCAAAACTACACGTTGTATCTCGAAAAGAATTGTTGTGGCGTGTACGTCTTAACATGTAGCATCTTAAGAGAACCAAAAGGAGAATTTTCTTTCGTCAAAATTTTTCAGAAAATCACGTTTTAAGGAAATCCCGCATCGTGCGAAATTATCTTGTTTTTCCTAAACAACACGTTGTAAGTCGAAAAGCTTTCATGTTGCGTGTATGTCTAAGTGTGTAGCCTCAAAAGAGAAGGCACAGGACAGTTTTCTCTCGAAAGGATATGTAAGAATACCACTTCATAAGGAAATACAGTTTTGCAGAGTAAAGACATATACGTACGCATTGGAAACTCTTTACGAGAAGAAATAACGCATCGTACAAAATTAGCTTGTATCTCCAAAACTACACGTTGTATCTCGAAAAGAATTGTTGTGGCGTGAACGTCTTAACATGTAGCATCTAAAGAGAACCAAAAGGAGAATTTTCTTTCGTCAAAATTTTTCAGAAAATCACGTTTTAAGGAAATCCCGCATCGTGCGAAATTATCTTGTTTTTCCTAAACAACACGTTGTAAGTCGAAAAGCTTTCATGTTGCGTGTATGTCTAAGTGTGTAGCCTCAAAAGAGAAGGCACAGGACAGTTTTCTCTCGAAAGGATATGTAAGAATACCACTTCATAAGGAAATACAGTTTTGCAGAGTAAAGACATATACGTACGCATTGGAAACTCTTTATGAGAAGAAATAACGCATCATACAAAATTAGCTTGTATCTCCAAAACTACACGTTGTATCTCGAAAAGAATTGTTGTGGCGTGTACGTCTTAACATGTAGCATCTAAGGAGAACCAAAAGGAGAATTTTCTTTCGTCAAAATTTTTCAGAAAATCACGTTTTAAGGAAATCCCGCATCGTGCGAAATTATCTTGTTTTTCCTAAACAACACGTTGTAAGTCGAAAAGCTTTCATGTTGCGTGTATGTCTAAGTGTGTAGCCTCAAAAGAGAAGGCACAGGACAGTTTTCTCTCGAAATGATATGTAAGAATACCACTTCATAAGGAAATACAGTTTTGCAGAGTAAAGACATATACGTAGGCATTGGAAACTCTTTACGAGAAGAAATAACGCATAGTACAAAATTAGCTTGTATCTCCAAAACTACACGTTGTATCTCGAAAAGAATTGTTGTGGCGTGTACGTCTTAACATGTAGCATCTAAAGAGAACCAAAAGGAGAATTTTCTTTCGTCAAAATTTTTCAGAAAATCACGTTTTAAGGAAATCCCGCATCGTGCGAAATTATCTTGTTTTTCCTAAACAACACGTTGTAAGTCGAAAAGCTTTCATGTTGCGTGTATGTCTAAGTGTGTAGCCTCAAAAGAGAAGGCACAGGACAGTTTTCTCTCGAAAGGATATGTAAGAATACCACTTCATAAGGAAATACAGTTTTGCAGAGTAAAGACATATACGTACGCATTGGAAACTCTTTACGAGAAGAAATAACGCATCGTACAAAATTAGCTTGTATCTCCAAAACTACACGTTGTATCTCGAAAAGAATTGTTGTGGCGTGTACGTCTTAACATGTAGCATCTAAGGAGAACCAAAAGGAGAATTTTCTTTCGTCAAAATTTTTCAGAAAATCACGTTTTAAGGAAATCCCGCATCGTGCGAAATTATCTTGTTTTTCCTAAACAACACGTTGTAAGTCGAAAAGCTTTCATGTTGCGTGTATGTCTAAGTGTGTAGCCTCAAAAGAGAAGGCACAGGACAGTTTTCTCTCGAAAGGATATGTAAGAATACCACTTCATAAGGAAATACAGTTTTGCAGAGTAAAGACATATACGTACGCATTGGAAACTCTTTACGAGAAGAAATAACGCATAGTACAAAATTAGCTTGTATCTCCAAAACTACACGTTGTATCTCGAAAAGAATTGTTGTGGCGTGTACGTCTTAACATGTAGCATCTAAAGAGAACCAAAAGGAGAATTTTCTTTCGTCAAAATTTTTCAGAAAATCACGTTTTAAGGAAATCCCGCATCGTGCGAAATTATCTTGTTTTTCCTAAACAACACGTTGTAAGTCGAAAAGCTTTCATGTTGCGTGTATGTCTAAGTGTGTAGCCTCAAAAGAGAAGGCACAGGACAGTTTTCTCTCGAAAGGATATGTAAGAATACCACTTCATAAGGAAATACAGTTTTGCAGAGTAAAGACATATACGTACGCATTGGAAACTCTTTACGAGAAGAAATAACGCATCGTACAAAATTAGCTTGTATCTCCAAAACTACACGTTGTATCTCGAAAAGAATTGTTGTGGCGTGTACGTCTTAACATGTAGCATCTAAAGAGAACCAAAAGGAGAATTTTCTTTCGTCAAAATTTTTCAGAAAATCACGTTTTAAGGAAATCCCGCATCGTGCGAAATTATCTTGTTTTTCCTAAACAACACGTTGTAAGTCGAAAAGCTTTCATGTTGCGTGTATGTCTAAGTGTGTAGCCTCAAAAGAGAAGGCACAGGACAGTTTTCTCTCGAAAGGATATGTAAGAATACCACTTCATAAGGAAATACAGTTTTGCAGAGTAAAGACATATACGTACGCATTGGAAACTCTTTATGAGAAGAAATAACGCATCATACAAAATTAGCTTGTATCTCCAAAACTACACGTTGTATCTCGAAAAGAATTGTTGTGGCGTGTACGTCTTAACATGTAGCATCTAAGGAGAACCAAAAGGAGAATTTTCTTTCGTCAAAATTTTTCAGAAAATCACGTTTTAAGGAAATCCCGCATCGTGCGAAATTATCTTGTTTTTCCTAAACAACACGTTGTAAGTCGAAAAGCTTTCATGTTGCGTGTATGTCTAAGTGTGTAGCCTCAAAAGAGAAGGCACAGGACAGTTTTCTCTCGAAATGATATGTAAGAATACCACTTCATAAGGAAATACAGTTTTGCAGAGTAAAGACATATACGTAGGCATTGGAAACTCTTTACGAGAAGAAATAACGCATAGTACAAAATTAGCTTGTATCTCCAAAACTACACGTTGTATCTCGAAAAGAATTGTTGTGGCGTGTACGTCTTAACATGTAGCATCTAAAGAGAACCAAAAGGAGAATTTTCTTTCGTCAAAATTTTTCAGAAAATCACGTTTTAAGGAAATCCCGCATCGTGCGAAATTATCTTGTTTTTCCTAAACAACACGTTGTAAGTCGAAAAGCTTTCATGTTGCGTGTATGTCTAAGTGTGTAGCCTCAAAAGAGAAGGCACAGGACAGTTTTCTCTCGAAAGGATATGTAAGAATACCACTTCATAAGGAAATACAGTTTTGCAGAGTAAAGACATATACGTACGCATTGGAAACTCTTTACGAGAAGAAATAACGCATCGTACAAAATTAGCTTGTATCTCCAAAACTACACGTTGTATCTCGAAAAGAATTGTTGTGGCGTGTACGTCTTAACATGTAGCATCTAAGGAGAACCAAAAGGAGAATTTTCTTTCGTCAAAATTTTTCAGAAAATCACGTTTTAAGGAAATCCCGCATCGTGCGAAATTATCTTGTTTTTCCTAAACAACACGTTGTAAGTCGAAAAGCTTTCATGTTGCGTGTATGTCTAAGTGTGTAGCCTCAAAAGAGAAGGCACAGGACAGTTTTCTCTCGAAAGGATATGTAAGAATACCACTTCATAAGGAAATACAGTTTTGCAGAGTAAAGACATATACGTACGCATTGGAAACTCTTTACGAGAAGAAATAACGCATAGTACAAAATTAGCTTGTATCTCCAAAACTACACGTTGTATCTCGAAAAGAATTGTTGTGGCGTGTACGTCTTAACATGTAGCATCTAAAGAGAACCAAAAGGAGAATTTTCTTTCGTCAAAATTTTTCAGAAAATCACGTTTTAAGGAAATCCCGCATCGTGCGAAATTATCTTGTTTTTCCTAAACAACACGTTGTAAGTCGAAAAGCTTTCATGTTGCGTGTATGTCTAAGTGTGTAGCCTCAAAAGAGAAGGCACAGGACAGTTTTCTCTCGAAAGGATATGTAAGAATACCACTTCATAAGGAAATACAGTTTTGCAGAGTAAAGACATATACGTACGCATTGGAAACTCTTTACGAGAAGAAATAACGCATCGTACAAAATTAGCTTGTATCTCCAAAACTACACGTTGTATCTCGAAAAGAATTGTTGTGGCGTGTACGTCTTAACATGTAGCATCTAAAGAGAACCAAAAGGAGAATTTTCTTTCGTCAAAATTTTTCAGAAAATCACGTTTTAAGGAAATCCCGCATCGTGCGAAATTATCTTGTTTTTCCTAAACAACACGTTGTAAGTCGAAAAGCTTTCATGTTGCGTGTATGTCTAAGTGTGTAGCCTCAAAAGAGAAGGCACAGGACAGTTTTCTCTCGAAAGGATATGTAAGAATACCACTTCATAAGGAAATACAGTTTTGCAGAGTAAAGACATATACGTACGCATTGGAAACTCTTTACGAGAAGAAATAACGCATAGTACAAAATTAGCTTGTATCTCCAAAACTACACGTTGTATCTCGAAAAGAATTGTTGTGGCGTGTACGTCTTAACATGTAGCATCTAAAGAGAACCAAATGGAGAATTTTCTTTCGTCAAAATTTTTCAGAAAATCACGTTTTAAGGAAATCCCGCATCGTGCGAAATTATCTTGTTTTTCCTAAACAACACGTTGTAAGTCGAAAAGCTTTCATGTTGCGTGTATGTCTAAGTGTGTAGCCTCAAAAGAGAAGGCACAGGACAGTTTTCTCTCGAAAGGATATGTAAGAATACCACTTCATAAGGAAATACAGTTTTGCAGAGTAAAGACATATAAGTACGCATTGGAAACTCTTTACGAGAAGAAATAACGCATCGTACAAAATTAGCTTGTATCTCCAAAACTACACGTTGTATCTCGAAAAGAATTGTTGTGGCGTGTACGTCTTAACATGTAGCATCTAAAGAGAACCAAAAGGAGAATTTTCTTTCGTCAAAATTTTTCAGAAAATCACGTTTTAAGGAAATCCCGCATCGTGCGAAATTATCTTGTTTTTCCTAAACAACACGTTGTAAGTCGAAAAGCTTTCATGTTGCGTGTATGTCTAAGTGTGTAGCCTCAAAAGAGAAGGCACAGGACAGTTTTCTCTCGAAAGGATATGTAAGAATACCACTTCATAAGGAAATAGAGTTTTGCAGAGTAAAGACATATACGTACGCATTGGAAACTCTTTACGAGAAGAAATAACGCATCGTACAAAATTAGCTTGTATCTCCAAAACTACACGTTGTATCTCGAAAAGAATTGTTGTGGCGTGTACGTCTTAACATGTAGCATCTAAAGAGAACCAAAAGGAGAATTTTCTTTCGTCAAAATTTTTCAGAAAATCACGTTTTAAGGAAATCCCGCATCGTGCGAAATTATCTTGTTTTTCCTAAACAACACGTTGTAAGTCGAAAAGCTTTCATGTTGCGTGTATGTCTAAGTGTGTAGCCTCAAAAGAGAAGGCACAGGACAGTTTTCTCTCGAAAGGATATGTAAGAATACCACTTCATAAGGAAATACAGTTTTGCAGAGTAAAGACATATACGTACGCATTGGAAACTCTTTACGAGAAGAAATAACGCATCGTACAAAATTAGCTTGTATCTCCAAAACTACACGTTGTATCTCGAAAAGAATTGTTGTGGCGTGTACGTCTTAACATGTAGCATCTAAAGAGAACCAAAAGGAGAATTTTCTTTCGTCAAAATTTTTCAGAAAATCACGTTTTAAGGAAATCCCGCATCGTGCGAAATTATCTTGTTTTTCCTAAACAACACGTTGTAAGTCGAAAAGCTTTCATGTTGCGTGTATGTCTAAGTGTGTAGCCTCAAAAGAGAAGGCACAGGACAGTTTTCTCTCGAAAGGATATGTAAGAATACCACTTCATAAGGAAATACAGTTTTGCAGAGTAAAGACATATACGTACGCATTGGAAACTCTTTACGAGAAGAAATAACGCATCGTACAAAATTAGCTTGTATCTCCAAAACTACACGTTGTATCTCGAAAAGAATTGTTGTGGCGTGTACGTCTTAACATGTAGCATCTAAAGAGATCCAAAAGGAGAATTTTCTTTCGTCAAAATTTTTCAGAAAATCACGTTTTAAGGAAATCCCGCATCGTGCGAAATTATCTTGTTTTTCCTAAACAACACGTTGTAAGTCGAAAAGCTTTCATGTTGCGTGTATGTCTAAGTGTGTAGCCTCAAAAGAGAAGGCACAGGACAGTTTTCTCTCGAAAAGATATGTAAGAATACCACTTCATAAGGAAATACAGTTTTGCAGAGTAAAGACATATACGTACGCATTGGAAACTCTTTACGAGAAGAAATAACGCATCGTACAAAATTAGCTTGTATCTCCAAAACTACACGTTGTATCTCGAAAAGAATTGTTGTGGCGTGTACGTCTTAACATGTAGCATCTAAAGAGAACCAAAAGGAGAATTTTCTTTCGTCAAAATTTTTCAGAAAATCACGTTTTAAGGAAATCCCGCATCGTGCGAAATTATCTTGTTTTTCCTAAACAACACGTTGTAAGTCGAAAAGCTTTCATGTTGCGTGTATGTCTAAGTGTGTAGCCTCAAAAGAGAAGGCACAGGACAGTTTTCTCTCGAAAGGATATGTAAGAATACCACTTCATAAGGAAATACAGTTTTGCAGAGTAAAGACATATACGTACGCATTGGAAACTCTTTACGAGAAGAAATAACGCATAGTACAAAATTAGCTTGTATCTCCAAAACTACACGTTGTATCTCGAAAAGAATTGTTGTGGCGTGTACGTCTTAACATGTAGCATCTAAAGAGAACCAAAAGGAGAATTTTCTTTCGTCAAAATTTTTCAGAAAATCACGTTTTAAGGAAATATCGCATCGTGCGAAATTATCTTGTTTTTCCTAAACAACACGTTGTAAGTCGAAAAGCTTTCATGTTGCGTGTATGTCTAAGTGTGTAGCCTCAAAAGAGAAGGCACAGGACAGTTTTCTCTCGAAAGGATATGTAAGAATACCACTTCATAAGGAAATACAGTTTTGCAGAGTAAAGACATATAGGTACGCATTGGAAACTCTTTACGAGAAGAAATAACGCATCGTACAAAATTAGCTTGTATCTCCAAAACTACACGTTGTATCTCGAAAAGAATTGTTGTGGCGTGTACGTCTTAACATGTAGCATCTTAAGAGAACCAAAAGGAGAATTTTCTTTCGTCAAAATTTTTCAGAAAATCACGTTTTAAGGAAATCCCGCATCGTGCGAAATTATCTTGTTTTTCCTAAACAACACGTTGTAAGTCGAAAAGCTTTCATGTTGCGTGTATGTCTAAGTGTGTAGCCTCAAAAGAGAAGGCACAGGACAGTTTTCTCTCGAAAGGATATGTAAGAATACCACTTCATAAGGAAATACAGTTTTGCAGAGTAAAGACATATACGTACGCATTGGAAACTCTTTACGAGAAGAAATAACGCATCGTACAAAATTAGCTTGTATCTCCAAAACTACACGTTGTATCTCGAAAAGAATTGTTGTGGCGTGAACGTCTTAACATGTAGCATCTAAAGAGAACCAAAAGGAGAATTTTCTTTCGTCAAAATTTTTCAGAAAATCACGTTTTAAGGAAATCCCGCATCGTGCGAAATTATCTTGTTTTTCCTAAACAACACGTTGTAAGTCGAAAAGCTTTCATGTTGCGTGTATGTCTAAGTGTGTAGCCTCAAAAGAGAAGGCACAGGACAGTTTTCTCTCGAAAGGATATGTAAGAATACCACTTCATAAGGAAATACAGTTTTGCAGAGTAAAGACATATACGTACGCATTGGAAACTCTTTATGAGAAGAAATAACGCATCATACAAAATTAGCTTGTATCTCCAAAACTACACGTTGTATCTCGAAAAGAATTGTTGTGGCGTGTACGTCTTAACATGTAGCATCTAAGGAGAACCAAAAGGAGAATTTTCTTTCGTCAAAATTTTTCAGAAAATCACGTTTTAAGGAAATCCCGCATCGTGCGAAATTATCTTGTTTTTCCTAAACAACACGTTGTAAGTCGAAAAGCTTTCATGTTGCGTGTATGTCTAAGTGTGTAGCCTCAAAAGAGAAGGCACAGGACAGTTTTCTCTCGAAATGATATGTAAGAATACCACTTCATAAGGAAATACAGTTTTGCAGAGTAAAGACATATACGTAGGCATTGGAAACTCTTTACGAGAAGAAATAACGCATAGTACAAAATTAGCTTGTATCTCCAAAACTACACGTTGTATCTCGAAAAGAATTGTTGTGGCGTGTACGTCTTAACATGTAGCATCTAAAGAGAACCAAAAGGAGAATTTTCTTTCGTCAAAATTTTTCAGAAAATCACGTTTTAAGGAAATCCCGCATCGTGCGAAATTATCTTGTTTTTCCTAAACAACACGTTGTAAGTCGAAAAGCTTTCATGTTGCGTGTATGTCTAAGTGTGTAGCCTCAAAAGAGAAGGCACAGGACAGTTTTCTCTCGAAAGGATATGTAAGAATACCACTTCATAAGGAAATACAGTTTTGCAGAGTAAAGACATATACGTACGCATTGGAAACTCTTTACGAGAAGAAATAACGCATCGTACAAAATTAGCTTGTATCTCCAAAACTACACGTTGTATCTCGAAAAGAATTGTTGTGGCGTGTACGTCTTAACATGTAGCATCTAAGGAGAACCAAAAGGAGAATTTTCTTTCGTCAAAATTTTTCAGAAAATCACGTTTTAAGGAAATCCCGCATCGTGCGAAATTATCTTGTTTTTCCTAAACAACACGTTGTAAGTCGAAAAGCTTTCATGTTGCGTGTATGTCTAAGTGTGTAGCCTCAAAAGAGAAGGCACAGGACAGTTTTCTCTCGAAAGGATATGTAAGAATACCACTTCATAAGGAAATACAGTTTTGCAGAGTAAAGACATATACGTACGCATTGGAAACTCTTTACGAGAAGAAATAACGCATAGTACAAAATTAGCTTGTATCTCCAAAACTACACGTTGTATCTCGAAAAGAATTGTTGTGGCGTGTACGTCTTAACATGTAGCATCTAAAGAGAACCAAAAGGAGAATTTTCTTTCGTCAAAATTTTTCAGAAAATCACGTTTTAAGGAAATCCCGCATCGTGCGAAATTATCTTGTTTTTCCTAAACAACACGTTGTAAGTCGAAAAGCTTTCATGTTGCGTGTATGTCTAAGTGTGTAGCCTCAAAAGAGAAGGCACAGGACAGTTTTCTCTCGAAAGGATATGTAAGAATACCACTTCATAAGGAAATACAGTTTTGCAGAGTAAAGACATATACGTACGCATTGGAAACTCTTTACGAGAAGAAATAACGCATCGTACAAAATTAGCTTGTATCTCCAAAACTACACGTTGTATCTCGAAAAGAATTGTTGTGGCGTGTACGTCTTAACATGTAGCATCTAAAGAGAACCAAAAGGAGAATTTTCTTTCGTCAAAATTTTTCAGAAAATCACGTTTTAAGGAAATCCCGCATCGTGCGAAATTATCTTGTTTTTCCTAAACAACACGTTGTAAGTCGAAAAGCTTTCATGTTGCGTGTATGTCTAAGTGTGTAGCCTCAAAAGAGAAGGCACAGGACAGTTTTCTCTCGAAAGGATATGTAAGAATACCACTTCATAAGGAAATACAGTTTTGCAGAGTAAAGACATATACGTACGCATTGGAAACTCTTTATGAGAAGAAATAACGCATCATACAAAATTAGCTTGTATCTCCAAAACTACACGTTGTATCTCGAAAAGAATTGTTGTGGCGTGTACGTCTTAACATGTAGCATCTAAGGAGAACCAAAAGGAGAATTTTCTTTCGTCAAAATTTTTCAGAAAATCACGTTTTAAGGAAATCCCGCATCGTGCGAAATTATCTTGTTTTTCCTAAACAACACGTTGTAAGTCGAAAAGCTTTCATGTTGCGTGTATGTCTAAGTGTGTAGCCTCAAAAGAGAAGGCACAGGACAGTTTTCTCTCGAAATGATATGTAAGAATACCACTTCATAAGGAAATACAGTTTTGCAGAGTAAAGACATATACGTAGGCATTGGAAACTCTTTACGAGAAGAAATAACGCATAGTACAAAATTAGCTTGTATCTCCAAAACTACACGTTGTATCTCGAAAAGAATTGTTGTGGCGTGTACGTCTTAACATGTAGCATCTAAAGAGAACCAAAAGGAGAATTTTCTTTCGTCAAAATTTTTCAGAAAATCACGTTTTAAGGAAATCCCGCATCGTGCGAAATTATCTTGTTTTTCCTAAACAACACGTTGTAAGTCGAAAAGCTTTCATGTTGCGTGTATGTCTAAGTGTGTAGCCTCAAAAGAGAAGGCACAGGACAGTTTTCTCTCGAAAGGATATGTAAGAATACCACTTCATAAGGAAATACAGTTTTGCAGAGTAAAGACATATACGTACGCATTGGAAACTCTTTACGAGAAGAAATAACGCATCGTACAAAATTAGCTTGTATCTCCAAAACTACACGTTGTATCTCGAAAAGAATTGTTGTGGCGTGTACGTCTTAACATGTAGCATCTAAGGAGAACCAAAAGGAGAATTTTCTTTCGTCAAAATTTTTCAGAAAATCACGTTTTAAGGAAATCCCGCATCGTGCGAAATTATCTTGTTTTTCCTAAACAACACGTTGTAAGTCGAAAAGCTTTCATGTTGCGTGTATGTCTAAGTGTGTAGCCTCAAAAGAGAAGGCACAGGACAGTTTTCTCTCGAAAGGATATGTAAGAATACCACTTCATAAGGAAATACAGTTTTGCAGAGTAAAGACATATACGTACGCATTGGAAACTCTTTACGAGAAGAAATAACGCATAGTACAAAATTAGCTTGTATCTCCAAAACTACACGTTGTATCTCGAAAAGAATTGTTTGTGGCGTGTACGTCTTAACATGTAGCATCTAAAGAGAACCAAAAGGAGAATTTTCTTTCGTCAAAATTTTTCAGAAAATCACGTTTTAAGGAAATCCCGCATCGTGCGAAATTATCTTGTTTTTCCTAAACAACACGTTGTAAGTCGAAAAGCTTTCATGTTGCGTGTATGTCTAAGTGTGTAGCCTCAAAAGAGAAGGCACAGGACAGTTTTCTCTCGAAAGGATATGTAAGAATACCACTTCATAAGGAAATACAGTTTTGCAGAGTAAAGACATATACGTACGCATTGGAAACTCTTTACGAGAAGAAATAACGCATCGTACAAAATTAGCTTGTATCTCCAAAACTACACGTTGTATCTCGAAAAGAATTGTTGTGGCGTGTACGTCTTAACATGTAGCATCTAAAGAGAACCAAAAGGAGAATTTTCTTTCGTCAAAATTTTTCAGAAAATCACGTTTTAAGGAAATCCCGCATCGTGCGAAATTATCTTGTTTTTCCTAAACAACACGTTGTAAGTCGAAAAGCTTTCATGTTGCGTGTATGTCTAAGTGTGTAGCCTCAAAAGAGAAGGCACAGGACAGTTTTCTCTCGAAAGGATATGTAAGAATACCACTTCATAAGGAAATACAGTTTTGCAGAGTAAAGACATATACGTACGCATTGGAAACTCTTTACGAGAAGAAATAACGCATAGTACAAAATTAGCTTGTATCTCCAAAACTACACGTTGTATCTCGAAAAGAATTGTTGTGGCGTGTACGTCTTAACATGTAGCATCTAAAGAGAACCAAATGGAGAATTTTCTTTCGTCAAAATTTTTCAGAAAATCACGTTTTAAGGAAATCCCGCATCGTGCGAAATTATCTTGTTTTTCCTAAACAACACGTTGTAAGTCGAAAAGCTTTCATGTTGCGTGTATGTCTAAGTGTGTAGCCTCAAAAGAGAAGGCACAGGACAGTTTTCTCTCGAAAGGATATGTAAGAATACCACTTCATAAGGAAATACAGTTTTGCAGAGTAAAGACATATAAGTACGCATTGGAAACTCTTTACGAGAAGAAATAACGCATCGTACAAAATTAGCTTGTATCTCCAAAACTACACGTTGTATCTCGAAAAGAATTGTTGTGGCGTGTACGTCTTAACATGTAGCATCTAAAGAGAACCAAAAGGAGAATTTTCTTTCGTCAAAATTTTTCAGAAAATCACGTTTTAAGGAAATCCCGCATCGTGCGAAATTATCTTGTTTTTCCTAAACAACACGTTGTAAGTCGAAAAGCTTTCATGTTGCGTGTATGTCTAAGTGTGTAGCCTCAAAAGAGAAGGCACAGGACAGTTTTCTCTCGAAAGGATATGTAAGAATACCACTTCATAAGGAAATAGAGTTTTGCAGAGTAAAGACATATACGTACGCATTGGAAACTCTTTACGAGAAGAAATAACGCATCGTACAAAATTAGCTTGTATCTCCAAAACTACACGTTGTATCTCGAAAAGAATTGTTGTGGCGTGTACGTCTTAACATGTAGCATCTAAAGAGAACCAAAAGGAGAATTTTCTTTCGTCAAAATTTTTCAGAAAATCACGTTTTAAGGAAATCCCGCATCGTGCGAAATTATCTTGTTTTTCCTAAACAACACGTTGTAAGTCGAAAAGCTTTCATGTTGCGTGTATGTCTAAGTGTGTAGCCTCAAAAGAGAAGGCACAGGACAGTTTTCTCTCGAAAGGATATGTAAGAATACCACTTCATAAGGAAATACAGTTTTGCAGAGTAAAGACATATACGTACGCATTGGAAACTCTTTACGAGAAGAAATAACGCATCGTACAAAATTAGCTTGTATCTCCAAAACTACACGTTGTATCTCGAAAAGAATTGTTGTGGCGTGTACGTCTTAACATGTAGCATCTAAAGAGAACCAAAAGGAGAATTTTCTTTCGTCAAAATTTTTCAGAAAATCACGTTTTAAGGAAATCCCGCATCGTGCGAAATTATCTTGTTTTTCCAAACAACACGTTGTAAGTCGAAAAGCTTTCATGTTGCGTGTATGTCTAAGTGTGTAGCCTCAAAAGAGAAGGCACAGGACAGTTTTCTCTCGAAAGGATATGTAAGAATACCACTTCATAAGGAAATACAGTTTTGCAGAGTAAAGACATATACGTACGCATTGGAAACTCTTTACGAGAAGAAATAACGCATCGTACAAAATTAGCTTGTATCTCCAAAACTACACGTTGTATCTCGAAAAGAATTGTTGTGGCGTGTACGTCTTAACATGTAGCATCTAAAGAGAACCAAAAGGAGAATTTTCTTTCGTCAAAATTTTTCAGAAAATCACGTTTTAAGGAAATCCCGCATCGTGTGAAATTATCTTGTTTTTCCTAAACAACACGTTGTAAGTCGAAAAGCTTTCATGTTGCGTGTATGTCTAAGTGTGTAGCCTCAAAAGAGAAGGCACAGGACAGTTTTCTCTCGAAAGGATATGTAAGAATACCACTTCATAAGGAAATACAGTTTTGCAGAGTAAAGACATATACGTACGCATTGGAAACTCTTTACGAGAAGAAATAACGCATCGTACAAAATTAGCTTGTATCTCCAAAACTACACGTTGTATCTCGAAAAGAATTGTTGTGGCGTGTACGTCTTAACATGTAGCATCTAAAGAGAACCAAAAGGAGAATTTTCTTTCGTCAAAATTTTTCAGAAAATCACGTTTTAAGGAAATCCCGCATCGTGCGAAATTATCTTGTTTTTCCTAAACAACACGTTGTAAGTCGAAAAGCTTTCATGTTGCGTGTATGTCTAAGTGTGTAGCCTCAAAAGAGAAGGCACAGGACAGTTTTCTCTCGAAAGGATATGTAAGAATACCACTTCATAAGGAAATACAGTTTTGCAGAGTAAAGACATATACGTACGCATTGGAAACTCTTTACGAGAAGAAATAACGCATAGTACAAAATTAGCTTGTATCTCCAAAACTACACGTTGTATCTCGAAAAGAATTGTTGTGGCGTGTACGTCTTCACATGTAGCATCTAAAGAGAACCAAAAGGAGAATTTTCTTTCGTCAAAATTTTTCAGAAAATCACGTTTTAAGGAAATCCCGCATCGTGCGAAATTATCTTGTTTTTCCTAAACAACACGTTGTAGGTCGAAAAGCTTTCATGTTGCGTGAATGTCTAAGTGTGTAGCCTCAAAAGAGAAGGCACAGGACATTTCTCTCGAAAGGATATGTAAGAATACCACTTCATAAGGAAATACAGTTTTGCAGAGTAAAGACATATACGTATGCATTGGAAACTCTTTACGAGAAGAAATAACGCATAGTACAAAATTAGCTTGTATCTCCAAAACTACACGTTGTATCTCGAAAAGAATTGTTGTGGCGTGTACGTCTTAACATGTAGCATCTAAAGAGAACCAAAAGGAGAATTTTCTTTCGTCAAAATTTTTCAGAAAATCACGTTTTAAGGAAATCCCGCATCGTGCGAAATTATCTTGTTTTTCCTAAACAACACGTTGTAAGTCGAAAAGCTTTCATGTTGCGTGTATGTCTAAGTGTGTAGCCTCAAAAGAGAAGGCACAGGACAGTTTTCTCTCGAAAGGATATGTAAGAATACCACTTCATAAGGAAATACAGTTTTGCAGAGTAAAGACATATACGTACGCATTGGAAACTCTTTACGAGAAGAAATAACGCATAGTACAAAATTAGCTTGTATCTCCAAAACTACACGTTGTATCTCGAAAAGAATTGTTGTGGCGTGTACGTCTTAACATGTAGCATCTAAAGAGAACCAAAAGGAGAATTTTCTTTCGTCAAAATTTTTCAGAAAATCACGTTTTAAGGAAATCCCGCATCGTGCGAAATTATCTTGTTTTTCCTAAACAACACGTTGTAAGTCGAAAAGCTTTCATGTTGCGTGTATGTCTAAGTGTGTAGCCTCAAAAGAGAAGGCACAGGACAGTTTTCTCTCGAAAGGATATGTAAGAATACCACTTCATAAGGAAATACAGTTTTGCAGAGTAAAGACATATACGTACGCATTGGAAACTCTTTACGAGAAGAAATAACGCATAGTACAAAATTAGCTTGTATCTCCAAAACTACACGTTGTATCTCGAAAAGAATTGTTGTGGCGTGTACGTCTTAACATGTAGCATCTAAAGAGAACCAAAAGGAGAATTTTCTTTCGTCAAAATTTTTCAGAAAATCACGTTTTAAGGAAATCCCGCATCGTGCGAAATTATCTTGTTTTTCCTAAACAACACGTTGTAAGTCGAAAAGCTTTCATGTTGCGTGTATGTCTAAGTGTGTAGCCTCAAAAGAGAAGGCACAGGACAGTTTTCTCTCGAAAGGATATGTAAGAATACCACTTCATAAGGAAATACAGTTTTGCAGAGTAAAGACATATACGTACGCATTGGAAACTCTTTACGAGAAGAAATAACGCATAGTACAAAATTAGCTTGTATCTCCAAAACTACACGTTGTATCTCGAAAAGAATTGTTGTGGCGTGTACGTCTTAACATGTAGCATCTAAAGAGAACCAAAAGGAGAATTTTCTTTCGTCAAAATTTTTCAGAAAATCACGTTTTAAGGAAATCCCGCATCGTGCGAAATTATCTTGTTTTTCCTAAACAACACGTTGTAAGTCGAAAAGCTTTCATGTTGCGTGTATGTCTAAGTGTGTAGCCTCAAAAGAGAAGGCACAGGACAGTTTTCTCTCGAAAGGATATGTAAGAATACCACTTCATAAGGAAATACAGTTTTGCAGAGTAAAGACATATACGTACGCATTGGAAACTCTTTACGAGAAGAAATAACGCATCGTACAAAATTAGCTTGTATCTCCAAAACTACACGTTGTATCTCGAAAAGAATTGTTGTGGCGTGTACGTCTTAACATGTAGCATCTAAAGAGAACCAAAAGGAGAATTTTCTTTCGTCAAAATTTTTCAGAAAATCACGTTTTAAGGAAATCCCGCATCGTGCGAAATTATCTTGTTTTTCCTAAACAACACGTTGTAAGTCGAAAAGCTTTCATGTTGCGTGTATGTCTAAGTGTGTAGCCTCAAAAGAGAAGGCACAGGACAGTTTTCTCTCGAAAGGATATGTAAGAATACCACTTCATAAGGAAATACAGTTTTGCAGAGTAAAGACATATACGTACGCATTGGAAACTCTTTACGAGAAGAAATAACGCATAGTACAAAATTAGCTTGTATCTCCAAAACTACACGTTGTATCTCGAAAAGAATTGTTGTGGCGTGTACGTCTTAACATGTAGCATCTAAAGAGAACCAAAAGGAGAATTTTCTTTCGTCAAAATTTTTCAGAAAATCACGTTTTAAGGAAATCCCGCATCGTGCGAAATTATCTTGTTTTTCCTAAACAACACGTTGTAAGTCGAAAAGCTTTCATGTTGCGTGTATGTCTAAGTGTGTAGCCTCAAAAGAGAAGGCACAGGACAGTTTTCTCTCGAAAGGATATTCAAGAATACCACTTCATAAGGAAATACAGTTTTGCAGAGTAAAGATATATACGTACGCTTTGGAAACTCTTTACGAGAAGAAATAACGCATAGTACAAAATTAGCTTGTATCTCCAAAACTACACGTTGTATCTCGAAAAGAATTGTTGTGGCGTGTACGTCTTAACATGTAGCATCTAAAGAGAACCAAAAGGAGAATTTTCTTTCGTCAAAATTTTTCAGAAAATCACGTTTTAAGGAAATCCCGCATCGTGCGAAATTATCTTGTTTTTCCTAAACAACACGTTGTAAGTCGAAAAGCTTTCATGTTGCGTGTATGTCTAAGTGTGTAGCCTCAAAAGAGAAGGCACAGGACAGTTTTCTCTCGAAAGGATATGTAAGAATACCACTTCATAAGGAAATACAGTTTTGCAGAGTAAAGACATATACGTACGCATTGGAAACTCTTTACGAGAAGAAATAACGCATAGTACAAAATTAGCTTGTATCTCCAAAACTACACGTTGTATCTCGAAAAGAATTGTTGTGGCGTGTACGTCTTAACATGTAGCATCTAAAGAGAACCAAAAGGAGAATTTTCTTTCGTCAAAATTTTTCAGAAAATCACGTTTTAAGGAAATCCCGCATCGTGCGAAATTATCTTGTTTTTCCTAAACAACACGTTGTAAGTCGAAAAGCTTTCATGTTGCGTGTATGTCTAAGTGTGTAGCCTCAAAAGAGAAGGCACAGGACAGTTTTCTCTCGAAAGGATATGTAAGAATACCACTTCATAAGGAAACACAGTTTTGCAGAGTAAAGACATATACGTACGCATTGGAAACTCTTTACGAGAAGAAATATCGCATCGTACAAAATTAGCTTGTATCTCCAAAACTACACGTTGTATCTCGAAAAGAATTGTTGTGGCGTGTACGTCTTAACATGTAGCATCTAAAGAGAACCAAAAGGAGAATTTTCTTTCGTCAAAATTTTTCAGAAAATCACGTTTTAAGGAAATCCCGCATCGTGCGAAATTATCTTGTTTTTCCTAAACAACACGTTGTAAGTCGAAAAGCTTTCATGTTGCGTGTATGTCTAAGTGTGTAGCCTCAAAAGAGAAGGCACAGGACAGTTTTCTCTCGAAAGGATATGTAAGAATACCACTTCATAAGGAAATACAGTTTTGCAGAGTAAAGACATATACGTACGCATTGGAAACTCTTTACGAGAAGAAATAACGCATAGTACAAAATTAGCTTGTATCTCCAAAACTACACGTTGTATCTCGAAAAGAATTGTTGTGGCGTGTACGTCTTAACATGTAGCATCTAAAGAGAACCAAAAGGAGAATTTTCTTTCGTCAAAATTTTTCAGAAAATCACGTTTTAAGGAAATCCCGCCTCGTGCGAAATTATCTTGTTTTTCCTAAACAACACGTTGTAAGTCGAAAAGCTTTCATGTTGCGTGTATGTCTAAGTGTGTAGCCTCAAAAGAGAAGGCACAGGACAGTTTTCTCTCGAAAGGATATGTAAGAATACCACTTCATAAGGAAATACAGTTTTGCAGAGTAAAGACATATACGTACGCATTGGAAACTCTTTACGAGAAGAAATAACGCATCGTACAAAATTAGCTTGTATCTCCAAAACTACACGTTGTATCTCGAAAAGAATTGTTGTGGCGTGTACGTCTTAACATGTAGCATCTAAAGAGAACCAAAAGGAGAATTTTCTTTCGTCAAAATTTTTCAGAAAATCACGTTTTAAGGAAATCCCGCATCGTGCGAAATTATCTTGTTTTTCCTAAACAACACGTTGTAAGTCGAAAAGCTTTCATGTTGCGTGTATGTCTAAGTGTGTAGCCTCAAAGAGAAGGCACAGGACAGTTTTCTCTCGAAAGGATATTCAAGAATACCACTTCATAAGGAAATACAGTTTTGCAGAGTAAAGATATATACGTACGCTTTGGAAACTCTTTACGAGAAGAAATAACGCATAGTACAAAATTAGCTTGTATCTCCAAAACTACACGTTGTATCTCGAAAAGAATTGTTGTGGCGTGTACGTCTTAACATGTAGCATCTAAAGAGAACCAAAAGGAGAATTTTCTTTCGTCAAAATTTTTCAGAAAATCACGTTTTAAGGAAATCCCGCATCGTGCGAAATTATCTTGTTTTTCCTAAACAACACGTTGTAAGTCGAAAAGCTTTCATGTTGCGTGTATGTCTAAGTGTGTAGCCTCAAAAGAGAAGGCACAGGACAGTTTTCTCTCGAAAGGATATGTAAGAATACCACTTCATAAGGAAATACAGTTTTGCAGAGTAAAGACATATACGTACGCATTGGAAACTCTTTACGAGAAGAAATAACGCATAGTACAAAATTAGCTTGTATCTCCAAAACTACACGTTGTATCTCGAAAAGAATTGTTGTGGCGTGTACGTCTTAACATGTAGCATCTAAAGAGAACCAAAAGGAGAATTTTCTTTCGTCAAAATTTTTCAGAAAATCACGTTTTAAGGAAATCCCGCATCGTGCGAAATTATCTTGTTTTTCCTAAACAACACGTTGTAAGTCGAAAAACTTTCATGTTGCGTGTATGTCTACGTGTGTAGCCTCAAAAGAGAAGGCACAGGACAGTTTTCTCTCGAAAGGATATGTAAGAATACCACTTCATAAGGAAATACAGTTTTGCAGAGTAAAGACATATACGTACGCATTGGAAACTCTTTACGAGAAGAAATAACGCATAGTACAAAATTAGCTTGTATCTCCAAAACTACACGTTGTATCTCGAAAAGAATTGTTGTGGCGTGTACGTCTTAACATGTAGCATCTAAAGAGAACCAAAAGGAGAATTTTCTTTCGTCAAAATTTTTCAGAAAATCACGTTTTAAGGAAATCCCGCATCGTGCGAAATTATCTTGTTTTTCCTAAACAACACGTTGTAAGTCGAAAAGCTTTCATGTTGCGTGTATGTCTACGTGTGTAGCCTCAAAAGAGAAGGCACAGGACAGTTTTCTCTCGAAAGGATATGTAAGAATACCACTTCATAAGGAAATACAGTTTTGCAGAGTAAAGACATATACGTACGCATTGGAAACTCTTTACGAGAAGAAATAACGCATAGTACAAAATTAGCTTGTATCTCCAAAACTACACGTTGTATCTCGAAAAGAATTGTTGTGGCGTGTACGTCTTAACATGTAGCATCTAAAGAGAACCAAAAGGAGAATTTTCTTTCGTCAAAATTTTTCAGAAAATCACGTTTTAAGGAAATCCCACATCGTGCGAAATTATCTTGTTTTTCCTAAACAACACGTTGTAAGTCGAAAAGCATTCATGTTGCGTGTATGTCTAAGTGTGTAGCCTCAAAAGAGAAGGCACAGGACAGTTTTCTCTCGAAAGGATATGTAAGAATACCACTTCATAAGGAAATACAGTTTTGCAGAGTAAAGACATATATGTACGCATTGGAAACTCTTTACGAGAAGAAATAACGCATAGTACAAAATTAGCTTGTATCTCCAAAACTACACGTTGTATCTCGAAAAGAATTGTTGTGGCGTGTACGTCTTAACATGTAGCATCTAAAGAGAACCAAAAGGAGAATTTTCTTTCGTCAAAATTTTTCAGAAAATCACGTTTTAAGGAAATCCCGCATCGTGCGAAATTATCTTGTTTTTCCTAAACAACACGTTGTAAGTCGAAAAGCTTTCATGTTGCGTGTATGTCTAAGTGTGTAGCCTCAAAAGAGAAGGCACAGGACAGTTTTCTCTCGAAAGGATATGTAAGAATACCACTTCATAAGGAAATACAGTTTTGCAGAGTAAAGACATATATGTACGCTTTGGAAACTCTTACGAGAAGAAATAACGCATCGTACAAAATTAGCTTGTATCTCCAAAACTACACGTTGTATCTCGAAAAGAATTGTTGTGGCGTGTACGTCTTAACATGTAGCATCTAAAGAGAACCAAAAGGAGAATTTTTTTCGTCAAAATTTTTCAGAAAATCACGTTTTAAGGAAATCCCGCATCGTGCGAAATTATCTTGTTTTTCCTAAACAACACGTTGTAAGTCGAAAAGCTTTCATGTTGCGTGTATGTCTAAGTGTGTAGCCTCAAAAGAGAAGGCACAGGACAGTTTTCTCTCGAAAGGATATGTAAGAATACCACTTCATAAGGAAATACAGTTTTGCAGAGTAAAGACATATACGTACGCATTGGAAACTCTTTACGAGAAGAAATAACGCATAGTACAAAATTAGCTTGTATCTCCAAAACTACATGTTGTATCTCGAAAAGAATTGTTGTGGCCTGTACGTCTTAACATGTAGCATCTAAAGAGAACCAAAAGGAGAATTTTCTTTCGTCAAAATTTTTCAGAAAATCACGTTTTAAGGAAATCCCGCATCGTGCGAAATTATCTTGTTTTTCCTAAACAACACGTTGTAAGTCGAAAAGCTTTCATGTTGCGTGTATGTCTAAGTGTGTAGCCTCAAAAGAGAAGGCACAGGACAGTTTTCTCTCGAAAGGATATTCAAGAATACCACTTCATAAGGAAATACAGTTTTGCAGAGTAAAGATATATACGTACGCTTTGGAAACTCTTTACGAGAAGAAATAACGCATAGTACAAAATTAGCTTGTATCTCCAAAACTACACGTTGTATCTCGAAAAGAATTGTTGTGGCGTGTACGTCTTAACATGTAGCATCTAAAGAGAACCAAAAGGAGAATTTTCTTTCGTCAAAATTTTTCAGAAAATCACGTTTTAAGGAAATCCCGCATCGTGCGAAATTATCTTGTTTTTCCTAAACAACACGTTGTAAGTCGAAAAGCTTTCATGTTGCGTGTATGTCTAAGTGTGTAGCCTCAAAAGAGAAGGCACAGGACAGTTTTCTCTCGAAAGGATATGTAAGAATACCACTTCATAAGGAAATACAGTTTTGCAGAGTAAAGACATATACGTACGCATTGGAAACTCTTTACGAGAAGAAATAACGCATAGTACAAAATTAGCTTGTATCTCCAAAACTACACGTTGTATCTCGAAAAGAATTGTTGTGGCGTGTACGTCTTAACATGTAGCATCTAAAGAGAACCAAAAGGAGAATTTTCTTTCGTCAAAATTTTTCAGAAAATCACGTTTTAAGGAAATCCCGCATCGTGCGAAATTATCTTGTTTTTCCTAAACAACACGTTGTAAGTCGAAAAGCTTTCATGTTGCGTGTATGTCTAAGTGTGTAGCCTCAAAAGAGAAGGCACAGGACAGTTTTCTCTCGAAAGGATATGTAAGAATACCACTTCATAAGGAAATACAGTTTTGCAGAGTAAAGACATATACGTACGCATTGGAAACTCTTTACGAGAAGAAATAACGCATAGTACAAAATTAGCTTGTATCTCCAAAACTACACGTTGTATCTCGAAAAGAATTGTTGTGGCGTGTACGTCTTAACATGTTAGCATCTAAAGAGAACCAAAAGGAGAATTTTCTTTCGTCAAAATTTTTCAGAAAATCACGTTTTAAGGAAATCCCGCATCGTGCGTAATTATCTTGTTTTTCCTAAACAACACGTTGTAAGTCGAAAAGCTTTCATGTTGCGTGTATGTCTAAGTGTGTAGCCTCAAAAGAGAAGGCACAGGACAGTTTTCTCTCGAAAGGATATGTAAGAATACCACTTCATAAGGAAATACAGTTTTGCAGAGTAAAGACATATACGTATGCATTGGAAACTCTTTACGAGAAGAAATAACGCATAGTACAAAATTAGCTTGTATCTCCAAAACTACACGTTGTATCTCGAAAAGAATTGTTGTGGCGTGTACGTCTTAACATGTAGCATCTAAAGAGAACCAAAAGGAGAATTTTCTTTCGTCAAAATTTTTCAGAAAATCACGTTTTAAGGAAATCCCGCATCGTGCGAAATTATCTTGTTTTTCCTAAACAACACGTTGTAAGTCGAAAAGCTTTCATGTTGCGTGTATGTCTAAGTGTGTAGCCTCAAAAGAGAAGGCACAGGACAGTTTTCTCTCGAAAGGATATGTAAGAATACCACTTCATAAGGAAATACAGTTTTGCAGAGTAAAGACATATACGTACGCATTGGAAACTCTTTACGAGAAGAAATAACGCATAGTACAAAATTAGCTTGTATCTCCAAAACTACACGTTGTATCTCGAAAAGAATTGTTGTGGCGTGTACGTCTTAACATGTAGCATCTAAAGAGAACCAAAAGGAGAATTTTCTTTCGTCAAAATTTTTCAGAAAATCACGTTTTAAGGAAATCCCGCCTCGTGCGAAATTATCTTGTTTTTCCTAAACAACACGTTGTAAGTCGAAAAGCTTTCATGTTGCGTGTATGTCTAAGTGTGTAGCCTCAAAAGAGAAGGCACAGGACAGTTTTCTCTCGAAAGGATATGTAAGAATACCACTTCATAAGGAAATACAGTTTTGCAGAGTAAAGACATATACGTACGCATTGGAAACTCTTTACGAGAAGAAATAACGCATAGTACAAAATTAGCTTGTATCTCCAAAACTACACGTTGTATCTCGAAAAGAATTGTTGTGGCGTGTACGTCTTAACATGTAGCATCTAAAGAGAACCAAAAGGAGAATTTTCTTTCGTCAAAATTTTTCAGAAAATCACGTTTTAAGGAAATCCCGCATCGTGCGAAATTATCTTGTTTTTCCTAAACAACACGTTGTAAGTCGAAAAGCTTTCATGTTGCGTGTATGTCTACGTGTGTAGCCTCAAAAGAGAAGGCACAGGACAGTTTTCTCTCGAAAGGATATGTAAGAATACCACTTCATAAGGAAATACAGTTTTGCAGAGTAAAGACATATACGTACGCATTGGAAACTCTTTACGAGAAGAAATAACGCATAGTACAAAATTAGCTTGTATCTCCAAAACTACACGTTGTATCTCGAAAAGAATTGTTGTGGCGTGTACGTCTTAACATGTAGCATCTAAAGAGAACCAAAAGGAGAATTTTCTTTCGTCAAAATTTTTCAGAAAATCACGTTTTAAGGAAATCCCACATCGTGCGAAATTATCTTGTTTTTCCTAAACAACACGTTGTAAGTCGAAAAGCATTCATGTTGCGTGTATGTCTAAGTGTGTAGCCTCAAAAGAGAAGGCACAGGACAGTTTTCTCTCGAAAGGATATGTAAGAATACCACTTCATAAGGAAATACAGTTTTGCAGAGTAAAGACATATATGTACGCATTGGAAACTCTTTACGAGAAGAAATAACGCATAGTACAAAATTAGCTTGTATCTCCAAAACTACACGTTGTATCTCGAAAAGAATTGTTGTGGCGTGTACGTCTTAACATGTAGCATCTAAAGAGAACCAAAAGGAGAATTTTCTTTCGTCAAAATTTTTCAGAAAATCACGTTTTAAGGAAATCCCGCATCGTGCGAAATTATCTTGTTTTTCCTAAACAACACGTTGTAAGTCGAAAAGCTTTCATGTTGCGTGTATGTCTAAGTGTGTAGCCTCAAAAGAGAAGGCACAGGACAGTTTTCTCTCGAAAGGATATGTAAGAATACCACTTCATAAGGAAATACAGTTTTGCAGAGTAAAGACATATATGTACGCTTTGGAAACTCTTACGAGAAGAAATAACGCATCGTACAAAATTAGCTTGTATCTCCAAAACTACACGTTGTATCTCGAAAAGAATTGTTGTGGCGTGTACGTCTTAACATGTAGCATCTAAAGAGAACCAAAAGGAGAATTTTTTTCGTCAAAATTTTTCAGAAAATCACGTTTTAAGGAAATCCCGCATCGTGCGAAATTATCTTGTTTTTCCTAAACAACACGTTGTAAGTCGAAAAGCTTTCATGTTGCGTGTATGTCTAAGTGTGTAGCCTCAAAAGAGAAGGCACAGGACAGTTTTCTCTCGAAAGGATATGTAAGAATACCACTTCATAAGGAAATACAGTTTTGCAGAGTAAAGACATATACGTACGCATTGGAAACTCTTTACGAGAAGAAATAACGCATAGTACAAAATTAGCTTGTATCTCCAAAACTACATGTTGTATCTCGAAAAGAATTGTTGTGGCCTGTACGTCTTAACATGTAGCATCTAAAGAGAACCAAAAGGAGAATTTTCTTTCGTCAAAATTTTTCAGAAAATCACGTTTTAAGGAAATCCCGCATCGTGCAAAATTATCTTGTTTTTCCTAAACAACACGTTGTAAGTCGAAAAGCTTTCATGTTGCGTGTATGTCTAAGTGTGTAGCCTCAAAAGAGAAGGCACAGGACAGTTTTCTCTCGAAAGGATATTCAAGAATACCACTTCATAAGGAAATACAGTTTTGCAGAGTAAAGATATATACGTACGCTTTGGAAACTCTTTACGAGAAGAAATAACGCATAGTACAAAATTAGCTTGTATCTCCAAAACTACACGTTGTATCTCGAAAAGAATTGTTGTGGCGTGTACGTCTTAACATGTAGCATCTAAAGAGAACCAAAAGGAGAATTTTCTTTCGTCAAAATTTTTCAGAAAATCACGTTTTAAGGAAATCCCGCATCGTGCGAAATTATCTTGTTTTTCCTAAACAACACGTTGTAAGTCGAAAAGCTTTCATGTTGCGTGTATGTCTAAGTGTGTAGCCTCAAAAGAGAAGGCACAGGACAGTTTTCTCTCGAAAGGATATGTAAGAATACCACTTCATAAGGAAATACAGTTTTGCAGAGTAAAGACATATACGTACGCATTGGAAACTCTTTACGAGAAGAAATAACGCATCGTACAAAATTAGCTTGTATCTCCAAAACTACACGTTGTATCTCGAAAAGAATTGTTGTGGCGTGTACGTCTTAACATGTAGCATCTAAAGAGAACCAAAAGGAGAATTTTCTTTCGTCAAAATTTTTCAGAAAATCACGTTTTAAGGAAATCCCGCATCGTGCGAAATTATCTTGTTTTTCCTAAACAACACGTTGTAAGTCGAAAAGCTTTCATGTTGCGTGTATGTCTAAGTGTGTAGCCTCAAAAGAGAAGGCACAGGACAGTTTTCTCTCGAAAGGATATTCAAGAATACCACTTCATAAGGAAATACAGTTTTGCAGAGTAAAGACATATACGTACGCATTGGAAACTCTTTACGAGAAGAAATAACGCATAGTACAAAATTAGCTTGTATCTCCAAAACTACACGTTGTATCTCGAAAAGAATTGTTGTGGCGTGTACGTCTTAACATGTAGCATCTAAAGAGAACCAAAAGGAGAATTTTCTTTCGTCAAAATTTTTCAGAAAATCACGTTTTAAGGAAATCCCGCATCGTGCGAAATTATCTTGTTTTTCCTAAACAACACGTTGTAAGTCGAAAAGCTTTCATGTTGCGTGTATGTCTAAGTGTGTAGCCTCAAAAGAGAAGGCACAGGACAGTTTTCTCTCGAAAGGATATGTAAGAATACCACTTCATAAGGAAATACAGTTTTGCAGAGTAAAGACATATACGTACGCATTGGAAACTCTTTACGAGAAGAAATAACGCATAGTACAAAATTAGCTTGTATCTCCAAAACTACACGTTGTATCTCGAAAAGAATTGTTGTGGCGTGTACGTCTTAACATGTAGCATCTAAAGAGAACCAAAAGGAGAATTTTCTTTCGTCAAAATTTTTCAGAAAATCACGTTTTAAGGAAATCCCGCATCGTGCGAAATTATCTTGTTTTTCCTAAACAACACGTTGTAAGTCGAAAAGCTTTCATGTTGCGTGTATGTCTAAGTGTGTAGCCTCAAAAGAGAAGGCACAGGACAGTTTTCTCTCGAAAGGATATGTAAGAATACCACTTCATAAGGAAATACAGTTTTGCAGAGTAAAGACATATACGTACGCATTGGAAACTCTTTACGAGAAGAAATAACGCATCGTACAAAATTAGCTTGTATCTCCAAAACTACACGTTGTATCTCGAAAAGAATTGTTGTGGCGTGTACGTCTTAACATGTAGCATCTAAAGAGAACCAAAAGGAGAATTTTCTTTCGTCAAAATTTTTCAGAAAATCACGTTTTAAGGAAATCCCGCATCGTGCGAAATTATCTTGTTTTTCCTAAACAACACGTTGTAAGTCGAAAAGCTTTCATGTTGCGTGTATGTCTAAGTGTGTAGCCTCAAAAGAGAAGGCACAGGACAGTTTTCTCTCGAAAGGATATGTAAGAATACCACTTCATAAGGAAATACAGTTTTGCAGAGTAAAGACATATACGTACGCATTGGAAACTCTTTACGAGAAGAAATAACGCATAGTACAAAATTAGCTTGTATCTCCAAAACTACACGTTGTATCTCGAAAAGAATTGTTGTGGCGTGTACGTCTTAACATGTAGCATCTAAAGAGAACCAAAAGGAGAATTTTCTTTCGTCAAAATTTTTCAGAAAATCACGTTTTAAGGAAATCCCGCCTCGTGCGAAATTATCTTGTTTTTCCTAAACAACACGTTGTAAGTCGAAAAGCTTTCATGTTGCGTGTATGTCTAAGTGTGTAGCCTCAAAAGAGAAGGCACAGGACAGTTTTCTCTCGAAAGGATATGTAAGAATACCACTTCATAAGGAAAAACAGTTTTGCAGAGTAAAGACATATATGTACGCATTGGAAACTCTTTACGAGAAGAAATAACGCATAGTACAAAATTAGCTTGTATCTCCAAAACTACACGTTGTATCTCGAAAAGAATTGTTGTGGCGTGTACGTCTTAACATGTAGCATCTAAAGAGAACCAAAAGGAGAATTTTCTTTCGTCAAAATTTTTCAGAAAATCACGTTTTAAGGAAATCCCGCATCGTGCGAAATTATCTTGTTTTTCCTAAACAACACGTTGTAAGTCGAAAAGCTTTCATGTTGCGTGTATGTCTAAGTGTGTAGCCTCAAAAGAGAAGGCACAGGACAGTTTTCTCTCGAAAGGATATGTAAGAATACCACTTCATAAGGAAATACAGTTTTGCAGAGTAAAGACATATACGTACGCATTGGAAACTCTTTACGAGAAGAAATAACGCATAGTACAAAATTAGCTTGTATCTCCAAAACTACACGTTGTATCTCGAAAAGAATTGTTGTGGCGTGTACGTCTTAACATGTAGCATCTAAAGAGAACCAAAAGGAGAATTTTCTTTCGTCAAAATTTTTCAGAAAATCACGTTTTAAGGAAATCCCGCATCGTGCGAAATTATCTTGTTTTTCCTAAACAACACGTTGTAAGTCGAAAAGCTGTCATGTTGCGTGTATGTCTAAGTGTGTAGCCTCAAAAGAGAAGGCACAGGACAGTTTTCTCTCGAAAGGATATGTAAGAATACCACTTCATAAGGAAATACAGTTTTGCAGAGTAAAGACATATACGTACGCATTGGAAACTCTTTACGAGAAGAAATAACGCATCGTACAAAATTAGCTTGTATCTCCAAAACTACACGTTGTATCTCGAAAAGAATTGTTGTGGCGTGTACGTCTTAACATGTAGCATCTAAAGAGAACCAAAAGGAGAATTTTCTTTAGTCAAAATTTTTCAGAAAATCACGTTTTAAGGAAATCCCGCATCGTGCGAAATTATCTTGTTTTTCCTAAACAACACGTTGTAAGTCGAAAAGCTTTCATGTTGCGTGTATGTCTAAGTGTGTAGCCTCAAAAGAGAAGGCACAGGACAGTTTTCTCTCGAAAGGATATGTAAGAATACCACTTCATAAGGAAATACAGTTTTGCAGAGTAAAGACATACGTACGCATTGGAAACTCTTTACGAGAAGAAATAACGCATAGTACAAAATTAGCTTGTATCTCCAAAACTACACGTTGTATCTCGAAAAGAATTGTTGTGGCGTGTACGTCTTAACATGTAGCATCTAAAGAGAACCAAAAGGAGAATTTTCTTTCATCAAAATTTTTCAGAAAATCACGTTTTAAGGAAATCCCGCATCGTGCGAAATTATCTTGTTTTTCCTAAACAACACGTTGTAAGTCGAAAAGCTTTCATGTTGCGTGTATGTCTAAGTGTGTAGCCTCAAAAGAGAAGGCACAGGACAGTTTTCTCTCGAAAGGATATGTAAGAATACCACTTCATAAGGAAATACAGTTTTGCAGAGTAAAGACATATATGTACGCTTTGGAAACTCTTTACGAGAAGAAATAACGCATCGTACAAAATTAGCTTGTATCTCCAAAACTACACGTTGTATCTCGAAAAGAATTGTTGTGGCGTGTACGTCTTAACATGTAGCATCTAAAGAGAACCAAAAGGAGAATTTTCTTTCGTCAAAATTTTTCAGAAAATCACGTTTTAAGGAAATCCCGCATCGTGCGAAATTATCTTGTTTTTCCTAAACAACACGTTGTAAGTCGAAAAGCTTTCATGTTGCGTGTATGTCTAAGTGTGTAGCCTCAAAAGAGAAGGCACAGGACAGTTTTCTCTCGAAAGGATATGTAAGAATACCACTTCATAAGGAAATACAGTTTTGCAGAGTAAAGACATATACGTACGCATTGGAAACTCTTTACGAGAAGAAATAACGCATAGTACAAAATTAGCTTGTATCTCCAAAACTACACGTTGTATCTCGAAAAGAATTGTTGTGGCCTGTACGTCTTAACATGTAGCATCTAAAGAGAACCAAAAGGAGAATTTTCTTTCGTCAAAATTTTTCAGAAAATCACGTTTTAAGGAAATCCCGCATCGTGCGAAATTATCTTGTTTTTCCTAAACAACACGTTGTAAGTCGAAAAGCTTTCATGTTGCGTGTATGTCTAAGTGTGTAGCCTCAAAAGAGAAGGCACAGGACAGTTTTCTCTCGAAAGGATATGTAAGAATACCACTTCATAAGGAAATACAGTTTTGCAGAGTAAAGACATATACGTACGCATTGGAAACTCTTTACGAGAAGAAATAACGCATAGTACAAAATTAGCTTGTATCTCCAAAACTACACGTTGTATCTCGAAAAGAATTGTTGTGGCGTGTACGTCTTAACATGTAGCATCTAAAGAGAACCAAAAGGAGAATTTTCTTTCGTCAAAATTTTTCAGAAAATCACGTTTTAAGGAAATCCCGCCTCGTGCGAAATTATCTTGTTTTTCCTAAACAACACGTTGTAAGTCGAAAAGCTTTCATGTTGCGTGTATGTCTAAGTGTGTAGCCTCAAAAGAGAAGGCACAGGACAGTTTTCTCTCGAAAGGATATGTAAGAATACCACTTCATAAGGAAATACAGTTTTGCAGAGTAAAGACATATACGTACGCATTGGAAACTCTTTACGAGAAGAAATAACGCATAGTACAAAATTAGCTTGTATCTCCAAAACTACACGTTGTATCTCGAAAAGAATTGTTGTGGCGTGTACGTCTTAACATGTAGCATCTAAAGAGAACCAAAAGGAGAATTTTCTTTCGTCAAAATTTTTCAGAAAATCACGTTTTAAGGAAATCCCGCATCGTGCGAAATTATCTTGTTTTTCCTAAACAACACGTTGTAAGTCGAAAAGCTTTCATGTTGCGTGTATGTCTACGTGTGTAGCCTCAAAAGAGAAGGCACAGGACAGTTTTCTCTCGAAAGGATATGTAAGAATACCACTTCATAAGGAAATACAGTTTTGCAGAGTAAAGACATATACGTACGCATTGGAAACTCTTTACGAGAAGAAATAACGCATAGTACAAAATTAGCTTGTATCTCCAAAACTACACGTTGTATCTCGAAAAGAATTGTTGTGGCGTGTACGTCTTAACATGTAGCATCTAAAGAGAACCAAAAGGAGAATTTTCTTTCGTCAAAATTTTTCAGAAAATCACGTTTTAAGGAAATCCCACATCGTGCGAAATTATCTTGTTTTTCCTAAACAACACGTTGTAAGTCGAAAAGCATTCATGTTGCGTGTATGTCTAAGTGTGTAGCCTCAAAAGAGAAGGCACAGGACAGTTTTCTCTCGAAAGGATATGTAAGAATACCACTTCATAAGGAAATACAGTTTTGCAGAGTAAAGACATATATGTACGCATTGGAAACTCTTTACGAGAAGAAATAACGCATAGTACAAAATTAGCTTGTATCTCCAAAACTACACGTTGTATCTCGAAAAGAATTGTTGTGGCGTGTACGTCTTAACATGTAGCATCTAAAGAGAACCAAAAGGAGAATTTTCTTTCGTCAAAATTTTTCAGAAAATCACGTTTTAAGGAAATCCCGCATCGTGCGAAATTATCTTGTTTTTCCTAAACAACACGTTGTAAGTCGAAAAGCTTTCATGTTGCGTGTATGTCTAAGTGTGTAGCCTCAAAAGAGAAGGCACAGGACAGTTTTCTCTCGAAAGGATATGTAAGAATACCACTTCATAAGGAAATACAGTTTTGCAGAGTAAAGACATATATGTACGCTTTGGAAACTCTTACGAGAAGAAATAACGCATCGTACAAAATTAGCTTGTATCTCCAAAACTACACGTTGTATCTCGAAAAGAATTGTTGTGGCGTGTACGTCTTAACATGTAGCATCTAAAGAGAACCAAAAGGAGAATTTTTTTCGTCAAAATTTTTCAGAAAATCACGTTTTAAGGAAATCCCGCATCGTGCGAAATTATCTTGTTTTTCCTAAACAACACGTTGTAAGTCGAAAAGCTTTCATGTTGCGTGTATGTCTAAGTGTGTAGCCTCAAAAGAGAAGGCACAGGACAGTTTTCTCTCGAAAGGATATGTAAGAATACCACTTCATAAGGAAATACAGTTTTGCAGAGTAAAGACATATACGTACGCATTGGAAACTCTTTACGAGAAGAAATAACGCATAGTACAAAATTAGCTTGTATCTCCAAAACTACATGTTGTATCTCGAAAAGAATTGTTGTGGCCTGTACGTCTTAACATGTAGCATCTAAAGAGAACCAAAAGGAGAATTTTCTTTCGTCAAAATTTTTCAGAAAATCACGTTTTAAGGAAATCCCGCATCGTGCAAAATTATCTTGTTTTTCCTAAACAACACGTTGTAAGTCGAAAAGCTTTCATGTTGCGTGTATGTCTAAGTGTGTAGCCTCAAAAGAGAAGGCACAGGACAGTTTTCTCTCGAAAGGATATTCAAGAATACCACTTCATAAGGAAATACAGTTTTGCAGAGTAAAGATATATACGTACGCTTTGGAAACTCTTTACGAGAAGAAATAACGCATAGTACAAAATTAGCTTGTATCTCCAAAACTACACGTTGTATCTCGAAAAGAATTGTTGTGGCGTGTACGTCTTAACATGTAGCATCTAAAGAGAACCAAAAGGAGAATTTTCTTTCGTCAAAATTTTTCAGAAAATCACGTTTTAAGGAAATCCCGCATCGTGCGAAATTATCTTGTTTTTCCTAAACAACACGTTGTAAGTCGAAAAGCTTTCATGTTGCGTGTATGTCTAAGTGTGTAGCCTCAAAAGAGAAGGCACAGGACAGTTTTCTCTCGAAAGGATATGTAAGAATACCACTTCATAAGGAAATACAGTTTTGCAGAGTAAAGACATATACGTACGCATTGGAAACTCTTTACGAGAAGAAATAACGCATCGTACAAAATTAGCTTGTATCTCCAAAACTACACGTTGTATCTCGAAAAGAATTGTTGTGGCGTGTACGTCTTAACATGTAGCATCTAAAGAGAACCAAAAGGAGAATTTTCTTTCGTCAAAATTTTTCAGAAAATCACGTTTTAAGGAAATCCCGCATCGTGCGAAATTATCTTGTTTTTCCTAAACAACACGTTGTAAGTCGAAAAGCTTTCATGTTGCGTGTATGTCTAAGTGTGTAGCCTCAAAAGAGAAGGCACAGGACAGTTTTCTCTCGAAAGGATATTCAAGAATACCACTTCATAAGGAAATACAGTTTTGCAGAGTAAAGACATATACGTACGCATTGGAAACTCTTTACGAGAAGAAATAACGCATAGTACAAAATTAGCTTGTATCTCCAAAACTACACGTTGTATCTCGAAAAGAATTGTTGTGGCGTGTACGTCTTAACATGTAGCATCTAAAGAGAACCAAAAGGAGAATTTTCTTTCGTCAAAATTTTTCAGAAAATCACGTTTTAAGGAAATCCCGCATCGTGCGAAATTATCTTGTTTTTCCTAAACAACACGTTGTAAGTCGAAAAGCTTTCATGTTGCGTGTATGTCTAAGTGTGTAGCCTCAAAAGAGAAGGCACAGGACAGTTTTCTCTCGAAAGGATATGTAAGAATACCACTTCATAAGGAAATACAGTTTTGCAGAGTAAAGACATATACGTACGCATTGGAAACTCTTTACGAGAAGAAATAACGCATAGTACAAAATTAGCTTGTATCTCCAAAACTACACGTTGTATCTCGAAAAGAATTGTTGTGGCGTGTACGTCTTAACATGTAGCATCTAAAGAGAACCAAAAGGAGAATTTTCTTTCGTCAAAATTTTTCAGAAAATCACGTTTTAAGGAAATCCCGCATCGTGCGAAATTATCTTGTTTTTCCTAAACAACACGTTGTAAGTCGAAAAGCTTTCATGTTGCGTGTATGTCTAAGTGTGTAGCCTCAAAAGAGAAGGCACAGGACAGTTTTCTCTCGAAAGGATATGTAAGAATACCACTTCATAAGGAAATACAGTTTTGCAGAGTAAAGACATATACGTACGCATTGGAAACTCTTTACGAGAAGAAATAACGCATCGTACAAAATTAGCTTGTATCTCCAAAACTACACGTTGTATCTCGAAAAGAATTGTTGTGGCGTGTACGTCTTAACATGTAGCATCTAAAGAGAACCAAAAGGAGAATTTTCTTTCGTCAAAATTTTTCAGAAAATCACGTTTTAAGGAAATCCCGCATCGTGCGAAATTATCTTGTTTTTCCTAAACAACACGTTGTAAGTCGAAAAGCTTTCATGTTGCGTGTATGTCTAAGTGTGTAGCCTCAAAAGAGAAGGCACAGGACAGTTTTCTCTCGAAAGGATATGTAAGAATACCACTTCATAAGGAAATACAGTTTTGCAGAGTAAAGACATATACGTACGCATTGGAAACTCTTTACGAGAAGAAATAACGCATAGTACAAAATTAGCTTGTATCTCCAAAACTACACGTTGTATCTCGAAAAGAATTGTTGTGGCGTGTACGTCTTAACATGTAGCATCTAAAGAGAACCAAAAGGAGAATTTTCTTTCGTCAAAATTTTTCAGAAAATCACGTTTTAAGGAAATCCCGCCTCGTGCGAAATTATCTTGTTTTTCCTAAACAACACGTTGTAAGTCGAAAAGCTTTCATGTTGCGTGTATGTCTAAGTGTGTAGCCTCAAAAGAGAAGGCACAGGACAGTTTTCTCTCGAAAGGATATGTAAGAATACCACTTCATAAGGAAAAACAGTTTTGCAGAGTAAAGACATATATGTACGCATTGGAAACTCTTTACGAGAAGAAATAACGCATAGTACAAAATTAGCTTGTATCTCCAAAACTACACGTTGTATCTCGAAAAGAATTGTTGTGGCGTGTACGTCTTAACATGTAGCATCTAAAGAGAACCAAAAGGAGAATTTTCTTTCGTCAAAATTTTTCAGAAAATCACGTTTTAAGGAAATCCCGCATCGTGCGAAATTATCTTGTTTTTCCTAAACAACACGTTGTAAGTCGAAAAGCTTTCATGTTGCGTGTATGTCTAAGTGTGTAGCCTCAAAAGAGAAGGCACAGGACAGTTTTCTCTCGAAAGGATATGTAAGAATACCACTTCATAAGGAAATACAGTTTTGCAGAGTAAAGACATATACGTACGCATTGGAAACTCTTTACGAGAAGAAATAACGCATAGTACAAAATTAGCTTGTATCTCCAAAACTACACGTTGTATCTCGAAAAGAATTGTTGTGGCGTGTACGTCTTAACATGTAGCATCTAAAGAGAACCAAAAGGAGAATTTTCTTTCGTCAAAATTTTTCAGAAAATCACGTTTTAAGGAAATCCCGCATCGTGCGAAATTATCTTGTTTTTCCTAAACAACACGTTGTAAGTCGAAAAGCTGTCATGTTGCGTGTATGTCTAAGTGTGTAGCCTCAAAAGAGAAGGCACAGGACAGTTTTCTCTCGAAAGGATATGTAAGAATACCACTTCATAAGGAAATACAGTTTTGCAGAGTAAAGACATATACGTACGCATTGGAAACTCTTTACGAGAAGAAATAACGCATCGTACAAAATTAGCTTGTATCTCCAAAACTACACGTTGTATCTCGAAAAGAATTGTTGTGGCGTGTACGTCTTAACATGTAGCATCTAAAGAGAACCAAAAGGAGAATTTTCTTTAGTCAAAATTTTTCAGAAAATCACGTTTTAAGGAAATCCCGCATCGTGCGAAATTATCTTGTTTTTCCTAAACAACACGTTGTAAGTCGAAAAGCTTTCATGTTGCGTGTATGTCTAAGTGTGTAGCCTCAAAAGAGAAGGCACAGGACAGTTTTCTCTCGAAAGGATATGTAAGAATACCACTTCATAAGGAAATACAGTTTTGCAGAGTAAAGACATACGTACGCATTGGAAACTCTTTACGAGAAGAAATAACGCATAGTACAAAATTAGCTTGTATCTCCAAAACTACACGTTGTATCTCGAAAAGAATTGTTGTGGCGTGTACGTCTTAACATGTAGCATCTAAAGAGAACCAAAAGGAGAATTTTCTTTCATCAAAATTTTTCAGAAAATCACGTTTTAAGGAAATCCCGCATCGTGCGAAATTATCTTGTTTTTCCTAAACAACACGTTGTAAGTCGAAAAGCTTTCATGTTGCGTGTATGTCTAAGTGTGTAGCCTCAAAAGAGAAGGCACAGGACAGTTTTCTCTCGAAAGGATATGTAAGAATACCACTTCATAAGGAAATACAGTTTTGCAGAGTAAAGACATATATGTACGCTTTGGAAACTCTTTACGAGAAGAAATAACGCATCGTACAAAATTAGCTTGTATCTCCAAAACTACACGTTGTATCTCGAAAAGAATTGTTGTGGCGTGTACGTCTTAACATGTAGCATCTAAAGAGAACCAAAAGGAGAATTTTCTTTCGTCAAAATTTTTCAGAAAATCACGTTTTAAGGAAATCCCGCATCGTGCGAAATTATCTTGTTTTTCCTAAACAACACGTTGTAAGTCGAAAAGCTTTCATGTTGCGTGTATGTCTAAGTGTGTAGCCTCAAAAGAGAAGGCACAGGACAGTTTTCTCTCGAAAGGATATGTAAGAATACCACTTCATAAGGAAATACAGTTTTGCAGAGTAAAGACATATACGTACGCATTGGAAACTCTTTACGAGAAGAAATAACGCATAGTACAAAATTAGCTTGTATCTCCAAAACTACACGTTGTATCTCGAAAAGAATTGTTGTGGCCTGTACGTCTTAACATGTAGCATCTAAAGAGAACCAAAAGGAGAATTTTCTTTCGTCAAAATTTTTCAGAAAATCACGTTTTAAGGAAATCCCGCATCGTGCGAAATTATCTTGTTTTTCCTAAACAACACGTTGTAAGTCGAAAAGCTTTCATGTTGCGTGTATGTCTAAGTGTGTAGCCTCAAAAGAGAAGGCACAGGACAGTTTTCTCTCGAAAGGATATGTAAGAATACCACTTCATAAGGAAATACAGTTTTGCAGAGTAAAGACATATACGTACGCATTGGAAACTCTTTACGAGAAGAAATAACGCATAGTACAAAATTAGCTTGTATCTCCAAAACTACACGTTGTATCTCGAAAAGAATTGTTGTGGCGTGTACGTCTTAACATGTAGCATCTAAAGAGAACCAAAAGGAGAATTTTCTTTCGTCAAAATTTTTCAGAAAATCACGTTTTAAGGAAATCCCGCATCATGCGAAATTATCTTGTTTTTCCTAAACAACACGTTGTAAGTCGAAAAGCTTTCATGTTGCGTGTATGTCTAAGTGTGTAGCCTCAAAAGAGAAGGCACAGGACAGTTTTCTCTCGAAAGGATATGTAAGAATACCACTTCATAAGGAAATACAGTTTTGCAGAGTAAAGACATATACGTACGCATTGGAAACTCTTTACGAGAAGAAATAACGCATAGTACAAAATTAGCTTGTATCTCCAAAACTACACGTTGTATCTCGAAAAGAATTGTTGTGGCGTGTACGTCTTAACATGTAGCATCTAAAGAGAACCAAAAGGAGAATTTTCTTTCGTCAAAATTTTTCAGAAAATCACGTTTTAAGGAAATCCCGCATCGTGCGAAATTATCTTGTTTTTCCTAAACAACACGTTGTAAGTCGAAAAGCTTTCATGTTGCGTGTATGTCTAAGTGTGTAGCCTCAAAAGAGAAGGCACAGGACAGTTTTCTCTCGAAAGGATATGTAAGAATACCACTTCATAAGGAAATACAGTTTTGCAGAGTAAAGACATATACGTACGCATTGGAAACTCTTTACGAGAAGAAATAACGCATAGTACAAAATTAGCTTGTATCTCCAAAACTACACGTTGTATCTCGAAAAGAATTGTTGTGGCGTGTACGTCTTAACATGTAGCATCTAAAGAGAACCAAAAGGAGAATTTTCTTTCGTCAAAATTTTTCAGAAAATCACGTTTTAAGGAAATCCCGCATCGTGCGAAATTATCTTGTTTTTCCTAAACAACACGTTGTAAGTCGAAAAGCTTTCATGTTGCGTGTATGTCTAAGTGTGTAGCCTCAAAAGAGAAGGCACAGGACAGTTTTCTCTCGAAAGGATATGTAAGAATACCACTTCATAAGGAAATACAGTTTTGCAGAGTAAAGACATATACGTACGCATTGGAAACTCTTTACGAGAAGAAATAACGCATAGTACAAAATTAGCTTGTATCTCCAAAACTACACGTTGTATCTCGAAAAGAATTGTTGTGGCGTGTACGTCTTAACATGTAGCATCTAAAGAGAACCAAAAGGAGAATTTTCTTTCGTCAAAATTTTTCAGAAAATCACGTTTTAAGGAAATCCCGCATCGTGCGAAATTATCTTGTTTTTCCTAAACAACACGTTGTAAGTCGAAAAGCTTTCATGTTGCGTGTATGTCTACGTGTGTAGCCTCAAAAGAGAAGGCACAGGACAGTTTTCTCTCGAAAGGATATGTAAGAATACCACTTCATAAGGAAATACAGTTTTGCAGAGTAAAGACATATACGTACGCATTGGAAACTCTTTACGAGAAGAAATAACGCATAGTACAAAATTAGCTTGTATCTCCAAAACTACACGTTGTATCTCGAAAAGAATTGTTGTGGCGTGTACGTCTTAACATGTAGCATCTAAAGAGAACCAAAAGGAGAATTTTCTTTCGTCAAAATTTTTCAGAAAATCACGTTTTAAGGAAATCCCGCATCGTGCGAAATTATCTTGTTTTTCCTAAACAACACGTTGTAAGTCGAAAAGCTTTCATGTTGCGTGTATGTCTACGTGTGTAGCTCAAAAGAGAAGGCACAGGACAGTTTTCTCTCGAAAGGATATGTAAGAATACCACTTCATAAGGAAATACAGTTTTGCAGAGTAAAGACATATACGTACGCATTGGAAACTCTTTACGAGAAGAAATAACGCATAGTACAAAATTAGCTTGTATCTCCAAAACTACACGTTGTATCTCGAAAAGAATTGTTGTGGCGTGTACGTCTTAACATGTAGCATCTAAAGAGAACCAAAAGGAGAATTTTCTTTCGTCAAAATTTTTCAGAAAATCACGTTTTAAGGAAATCCCACATCGTGCGAAATTATCTTGTTTTTCCTAAACAACACGTTGTAAGTCGAAAAGCATTCATGTTGCGTGTATGTCTAAGTGTGTAGCCTCAAAAGAGAAGGCACAGGACAGTTTTCTCTCGAAAGGATATGTAAGAATACCACTTCATAAGGAAATACAGTTTTGCAGAGTAAAGACATATACGTACGCATTGGAAACTCTTTACGAGAAGAAATAACGCATAGTACAAAATTAGCTTGTATCTCCAAAACTACACGTTGTATCTCGAAAAGAATTGTTGTGGCGTGTACGTCTTAACATGTAGCATCTAAAGAGAACCAAAAGGAGAATTTTCTTTCGTCAAAATTTTTCAGAAAATCACGTTTTAAGGAAATCCCGCATCGTGCGAAATTATCTTGTTTTTCCTAAACAACACGTTGTAAGTCGAAAAGCTTTCATGTTGCGTGTATGTCTAAGTGTGTAGCCTCAAAAGAGAAGGCACAGGACAGTTTTCTCTCGAAAGGATATGTAAGAATACCACTTCATAAGGAAATACAGTTTTGCAGAGTAAAGACATATATGTACGCTTTGGAAACTCTTTACGAGAAGAAATAACGCATCGTACAAAATTAGCTTGTATCTCCAAAACTACACGTTGTATCTCGAAAAGAATTGTTGTGGCGTGTACGTCTTAACATGTAGCATCTAAAGAGAACCAAAAGGAGAATTTTTTTCGTCAAAATTTTTCAGAAAATCACGTTTTAAGGAAATCCCGCATCGTGCGAAATTATCTTGTTTTTCCTAAACAACACGTTGTAAGTCGAAAAGCTTTCATGTTGCGTGTATGTCTAAGTGTGTAGCCTCAAAAGAGAAGGCACAGGACAGTTTTCTCTCGAAAGGATATGTAAGAATACCACTTCATAAGGAAATACAGTTTTGCAGAGTAAAGACATATACGTACGCATTGGAAACTCTTTACGAGAAGAAATAACGCATAGTACAAAATTAGCTTGTATCTCCAAAACTACATGTTGTATCTCGAAAAGAATTGTTGTGGCCTGTACGTCTTAACATGTAGCATCTAAAGAGAACCAAAAGGAGAATTTTCTTTCGTCAAAATTTTTCAGAAAATCACGTTTTAAGGAAATCCCGCATCGTGCGAAATTATCTTGTTTTTCCTAAACAACACGTTGTAAGTCGAAAAGCTTTCATGTTGCGTGTATGTCTAAGTGTGTAGCCTCAAAAGAGAAGGCACAGGACAGTTTTCTCTCGAAAGGATATTCAAGAATACCACTTCATAAGGAAATACAGTTTTGCAGAGTAAAGATATATACGTACGCTTTGGAAACTCTTTACGAGAAGAAATAACGCATAGTACAAAATTAGCTTGTATCTCCAAAACTACACGTTGTATCTCGAAAAGAATTGTTGTGGCGTGTACGTCTTAACATGTAGCATCTAAAGAGAACCAAAAGGAGAATTTTCTTTCGTCAAAATTTTTCAGAAAATCACGTTTTAAGGAAATCCCGCATCGTGCGAAATTATCTTGTTTTTCCTAAACAACACGTTGTAAGTCGAAAAGCTTTCATGTTGCGTGTATGTCTAAGTGTGTAGCCTCAAAAGAGAAGGCACAGGACAGTTTTCTCTCGAAAGGATATGTAAGAATACCACTTCATAAGGAAATACAGTTTTGCAGAGTAAAGACATATACGTACGCATTGGAAACTCTTTACGAGAAGAAATAACGCATAGTACAAAATTAGCTTGTATCTCCAAAACTACACGTTGTATCTCGAAAAGAATTGTTGTGGCGTGTACGTCTTAACATGTAGCATCTAAAGAGAACCAAAAGGAGAATTTTCTTTCGTCAAAATTTTTCAGAAAATCACGTTTTAAGGAAATCCCGCATCGTGCGAAATTATCTTGTTTTTCCTAAACAACACGTTGTAAGTCGAAAAGCTTTCATGTTGCGTGTATGTCTAAGTGTGTAGCCTCAAAAGAGAAGGCACAGGACAGTTTTCTCTCGAAAGGATATGTAAGAATACCACTTCATAAGGAAATACAGTTTTGCAGAGTAAAGACATATACGTACGCATTGGAAACTCTTTACGAGAAGAAATAACGCATCGTACAAAATTAGCTTGTATCTCCAAAACTACACGTTGTATCTCGAAAAGAATTGTTGTGGCGTGTACGTCTTAACATGTAGCATCTAAAGAGAACCAAAAGGAGAATTTTCTTTCGTCAAAATTTTTCAGAAAATCACGTTTTAAGGAAATCCCGCATCGTGCGAAATTATCTTGTTTTTCCTAAACAACACGTTGTAAGTCGAAAAGCTTTCATGTTGCGTGTATGTCTAAGTGTGTAGCCTCAAAAGAAAAGGCACAGGACAGTTTTCTCTCGAAAGGATATGTAAGAATACCACTTCATAAGGAAATACAGTTTTGCAGAGTAAAGACATATACGTACGCATTGGAAACTCTTTACGAGAAGAAATAACGCATCGTACAAAATTAGCTTGTATCTCCAAAACTACACGTTGTATCTCGAAAAGAATTGTTGTGGCGTGTACGTCTTAACATGTAGCATCTAAAGAGAACCAAAAGGAGAATTTTCTTTCGTCAAAATTTTTCAGAAAATCACGTTTTAAGGAAATCCCGCATCGTGCGAAATTATCTTGTTTTTCCTAAACAACACGTTGTAAGTCGAAAAGCTTTCATGTTGCGTGTATGTCTAAGTGTGTAGCCTCAAAAGAGAAGGCACAGGACAGTTTTCTCTCGAAAGGATATGTAAGAATACCACTTCATAAGGAAATACAGTTTTGCAGAGTAAAGACATATACGTACGCATTGGAAACTCTTTACGAGAAGAAATAACGCATAGTACAAAATTAGCTTGTATCTCCAAAACTACACGTTGTATCTCGAAAAGAATTGTTGTGGCGTGTACGTCTTAACATGTAGCATCTAAAGAGAACCAAAAGGAGAATTTTCTTTCGTCAAAATTTTTCAGAAAATCACGTTTTAAGGAAATCCCGCCTCGTGCGAAATTATCTTGTTTTTCCTAAACAACACGTTGTAAGTCGAAAAGCTTTCATGTTGCGTGTATGTCTAAGTGTGTAGCCTCAAAAGAGAAGGCACAGGACAGTTTTCTCTCGAAAGGATATGTAAGAATACCACTTCATAAGGAAAAACAGTTTTGCAGAGTAAAGACATATATGTACGCATTGGAAACTCTTTACGAGAAGAAATAACGCATAGTACAAAATTAGCTTGTATCTCCAAAACTACACGTTGTATCTCGAAAAGAATTGTTGTGGCGTGTACGTCTTAACATGTAGCATCTAAAGAGAACCAAAAGGAGAATTTTCTTTCGTCAAAATTTTTCAGAAAATCACGTTTTAAGGAAATCCCGCATCGTGCGAAATTATCTTGTTTTTCCTAAACAACACGTTGTAAGTCGAAAAGCTTTCATGTTGCGTGTATGTCTAAGTGTGTAGCCTCAAAAGAGAAGGCACAGGACAGTTTTCTCTCGAAAGGATATGTAAGAATACCACTTCATAAGGAAATACAGTTTTGCAGAGTAAAGACATATACGTACGCATTGGAAACTCTTTACGAGAAGAAATAACGCATAGTACAAAATTAGCTTGTATCTCCAAAACTACACGTTGTATCTCGAAAAGAATTGTTGTGGCGTGTACGTCTTAACATGTAGCATCTAAAGAGAACCAAAAGGAGAATTTTCTTTCGTCAAAATTTTTCAGAAAATCACGTTTTAAGGAAATCCCGCATCGTGCGAAATTATCTTGTTTTTCCTAAACAACACGTTGTAAGTCGAAAAGCTTTCATGTTGCGTGTATGTCTAAGTGTGTAGCCTCAAAAGAGAAGGCACAGGACAGTTTTCTCTCGAAAGGATATGTAAGAATACCACTTCATAAGGAAATACAGTTTTGCAGAGTAAAGACGTATACGTACGCATTGGAAACTCTTTACGAGAAGAAATAACGCATCGTACAAAATTAGCTTGTATCTCCAAAACTACACGTTGTATCTCGAAAAGAATTGTTGTGGCGTGTACGTCTTAACATGTAGCATCTAAAGAGAACCAAAAGGAGAATTTTCTTTCGTCAAAATTTTTCAGAAAATCACGTTTTAAGGAAATCCCGCATCGTGCGAAATTATCTTGTTTTTCCTAAACAACACGTTGTAAGTCGAAAAGCTTTTATGTTGCGTGTATGTCTAAGTGTGTAGCCTCAAAAGAGAAGGCACAGGACAGTTTTCTCTCGAAAGGATATGTAAGAATACCACTTCATAAGGAAATACAGTTTTGCAGAGTAAAGACATACGTACGCATTGGAAACTCTTTACGAGAAGAAATAACGCATAGTACAAAATTAGCTTGTATCTCCAAAACTACACGTTGTATCTCGAAAAGAATTGTTGTGGCGTGTACGTCTTAACATGTAGCATCTAAAGAGAACCAAAAGGAGAATTTTCTTTCGTCAAAATTTTTCAGAAAATCACGTTTTAAGGAAATCCCGCATCGTGCGAAATTATCTTGTTTTTCCTAAACAACACGTTGTAAGTCGAAAAGCTTTCATGTTGCGTGTATGTCTAAGTGTGTAGCCTCAAAAGAGAAGGCACAGGACAGTTTTCTCTCGAAAGGATATGTAAGAATACCACTTCATAAGGAAATACAGTTTTGCAGAGTAAAGACATATATGTACGCTTTGGAAACTCTTTACGAGAAGAAATAACGCATCGTACAAAATTAGCTTGTATCTCCAAAACTACACGTTGTATCTCGAAAAGAATTGTTGTGGCGTGTACGTCTTAACATGTAGCATCTAAAGAGAACCAAAAGGAGAATTTTCTTTCGTCAAAATTTTTCAGAAAATCACGTTTTAAGGAAATCCCGCATCGTGCGAAATTATCTTGTTTTTCCTAAACAACACGTTGTAAGTCGAAAAGCTTTCATGTTGCGTGTATGTCTAAGTGTGTAGCCTCAAAAGAGAAGGCACAGGACAGTTTTCTCTCGAAAGGATATGTAAGAAAACCACTTCATAAGGAAATACAGTTTTGCAGAGTAAAGACATATACGTACGCATTGGAAACTCTTTACGAGAAGAAATAACGCATAGTACAAAATTAGCTTGTATCTCCAAAACTACACGTTGTATCTCGAAAAGAATTGTTGTGGCCTGTACGTCTTAACATGTAGCATCTAAAGAGAACCAAAAGGAGAATTTTCTTTCGTCAAAATTTTTCAGAAAATCACGTTTTAAGGAAATCCCGCATCATGCGAAATTATCTTGTTTTTCCTAAACAACACGTTGTAAGTCGAAAAGCTTTCATGTTGCGTGTATGTCTAAGTGTGTAGCCTCAAAAGAGAAGGCACAGGACAGTTTTCTCTCGAAAGGATATGTAAGAATACCACTTCATAAGGAAATACAGTTTTGCAGAGTAAAGACATATACGTATGCATTGGAAACTCTTTACGAGAAGAAATAACGCATAGTACAAAATTAGCTTGTATCTCCAAAACTACACGTTGTATCTCGAAAAGAATTGTTGTGGCGTGTACGTCTTAACATGTAGCATCTAAAGAGAACCAAAAGGAGAATTTTCTTTCGTCAAAATTTTTCAGAAAATCACGTTTTAAGGAAATCCCGCATCGTGCGAAATTATCTTGTTTTTCCTAAACAACACGTTGTAAGTCGAAAAGCTTTCATGTTGCGTGTATGTCTAAGTGTGTAGCCTCAAAAGAGAAGGCACAGGACAGTTTTCTCTCGAAAGGATATGTAAGAATACCACTTCATAAGGAAATACAGTTTTGCAGAGTAAAGACATATACGTACGCATTGGAAACTCTTTACGAGAAGAAATAACGCATAGTACAAAATTAGCTTGTATCTCCAAAACTACACGTTGTATCTCGAAAAGAATTGTTGTGGCGTGTACGTCTTAACATGTAGCATCTAAAGAGAACCAAAAGGAGAATTTTCTTTCGTCAAAATTTTTCAGAAAATCACGTTTTAAGGAAATCCCGCATCGTGCGAAATTATCTTGTTTTTCCTAAACAACACGTTGTAAGTCGAAAAGCTTTCATGTTGCGTGTATGTCTAAGTGTGTAGCCTCAAAAGAGAAGGCACAGGACAGTTTTCTCTCGAAAGGATATGTAAGAATACCACTTCATAAGGAAATACAGTTTTGCAGAGTAAAGACATATACGTACGCATTGGAAACTCTTTACGAGAAGAAATAACGCATAGTACAAAATTAGCTTGTATCTCCAAAACTACACGTTGTATCTCGAAAAGAATTGTTGTGGCGTGTACGTCTTAACATGTAGCATCTAAAGAGAACCAAAAGGAGAATTTTCTTTCGTCAAAATTTTTCAGAAAATCACGTTTTAAGGAAATCCCGCATCGTGCGAAATTATCTTGTTTTTCCTAAACAACACGTTGTAAGTCGAAAAGCTTTCATGTTGCGTGTATGTCTAAGTGTGTAGCCTCAAAAGAGAAGGCACAGGACAGTTTTCTCTCGAAAGGATATGTAAGAATACCACTTCATAAGGAAATACAGTTTTGCAGAGTAAAGACATATACGTATGCATTGGAAACTCTTTACGAGAAGAAATAACGCATAGTACAAAATTAGCTTGTATCTCCAAAACTACACGTTGTATCTCGAAAAGAATTGTTGTGGCGTGTACGTCTTAACATGTAGCATCTAAAGAGAACCAAAAGGAGAATTTTCTTTCGTCAAAATTTTTCAGAAAATCACGTTTTAAGGAAATCCCGCATCGTGCGAAATTATCTTGTTTTTCCTAAACAACACGTTGTAAGTCGAAAAGCTTTCATGTTGCGTGTATGTCTAAGTGTGTAGCCTCAAAAGAGAAGGCACAGGACAGTTTTCTCTCGAAAGGATATGTAAGAATACCACTTCATAAGGAAATACAGTTTTGCAGAGTAAAGACATATACGTACGCATTGGAAACTCTTTACGAGAAGAAATAACGCATAGTACAAAATTAGCTTGTATCTCCAAAACTACACGTTGTATCTCGAAAAGAATTGTTGTGGCCTGTACGTCTTAACATGTAGCATCTAAAGAGAACCAAAAGGAGAATTTTCTTTCGTCAAAATTTTTCAGAAAATCACGTTTTAAGGAAATCCCGCATCGTGCGAAATTATCTTCTTTTTCCTAAACAACACGTTGTAAGTCGAAAAGCTTTCATGTTGCGTGTATGTCTAAGTGTGTAGCCTCAAAAGAGAAGGCACAGGACAGTTTTCTCTCGAAAGGATATGTAAGAATACCACTTCATAAGGAAATACAGTTTTGCAGAGTAAAGACATATACGTACGCATTGGAAACTCTTTACGAGAAGAAATAACGCATAGTACAAAATTAGCTTGTATCTCCAAAACTACACGTTGTATCTCGAAAAGAATTGTTGTGGCGTGTACGTCTTAACATGTAGCATCTAAAGAGAACCAAAAGGAGAATTTTCTTTCGTCAAAATTTTTCAGAAAATCACGTTTTAAGGAAATCCCGCATCATGCGAAATTATCTTGTTTTTCCTAAACAACACGTTGTAAGTCGAAAAGCTTTCATGTTGCGTGTATGTCTAAGTGTGTAGCCTCAAAAGAGAAGGCACAGGACAGTTTTCTCTCGAAAGGATATGTAAGAATACCACTTCATAAGGAAATACAGTTTTGCAGAGTAAAGACATATACGTACGCATTGGAAACTCTTTACGAGAAGAAATAACGCATAGTACAAAATTAGCTTGTATCTCCAAAACTACACGTTGTATCTCGAAAAGAATTGTTGTGGCGTGTACGTCTTAACATGTAGCATCTAAAGAGAACCAAAAGGAGAATTTTCTTTCGTCAAAATTTTTCAGAAAATCACGTTTTAAGGAAATCCCGCATCGTGCGAAATTATCTTGTTTTTCCTAAACAACACGTTGTAAGTCGAAAAGCTTTCATGTTGCGTGTATGTCTAAGTGTGTAGCCTCAAAAGAGAAGGCACAGGACAGTTTTCTCTCGAAAGGATATGTAAGAATACCACTTCATAAGGAAATACAGTTTTGCAGAGTAAAGACATATACGTACGCATTGGAAACTCTTTACGAGAAGAAATAACGCATAGTACAAAATTAGCTTGTATCTCCAAAACTACACGTTGTATCTCGAAAAGAATTGTTGTGGCGTGTACGTCTTAACATGTAGCATCTAAAGAGAACCAAAAGGAGAATTTTCTTTCGTCAAAATTTTTCAGAAAATCACGTTTTAAGGAAATCCCGCATCGTGCGAAATTATCTTGTTTTTCCTAAACAACACGTTGTAAGTCGAAAAGCTTTCATGTTGCGTGTATGTCTAAGTGTGTAGCCTCAAAAGAGAAGGCACAGGACAGTTTTCTCTCGAAAGGATATGTAAGAATACCACTTCATAAGGAAATACAGTTTTGCAGAGTAAAGACATATACGTACGCATTGGAAACTCTTTACGAGAAGAAATAACGCATAGTACAAAATTAGCTTGTATCTCCAAAACTACACGTTGTATCTCGAAAAGAATTGTTGTGGCGTGTACGTCTTAACATGTAGCATCTAAAGAGAACCAAAAGGAGAATTTTCTTTCGTCAAAATTTTTCAGAAAATCACGTTTTAAGGAAATCCCGCATCGTGCGAAATTATCTTGTTTTTCCTAAACAACACGTTGTAAGTCGAAAAGCTTTCATGTTGCGTGTATGTCTAAGTGTGTAGCCTCAAAAGAGAAGGCACAGGACAGTTTTCTCTCGAAAGGATATGTAAGAATACCACTTCATAAGGAAATACAGTTTTGCAGAGTAAAGACATATACGTATGCATTGGAAACTCTTTACGAGAAGAAATAACGCATAGTACAAAATTAGCTTGTATCTCCAAAACTACACGTTGTATCTCGAAAAGAATTGTTGTGGCGTGTACGTCTTAACATGTAGCATCTAAAGAGAACCAAAAGGAGAATTTTCTTTCGTCAAAATTTTTCAGAAAATCACGTTTTAAGGAAATCCCGCATCGTGCGAAATTATCTTGTTTTTCCTAAACAACACGTTGTAAGTCGAAAAGCTTTCATGTTGCGTGTATGTCTAAGTGTGTAGCCTCAAAAGAGAAGGCACAGGAGAGTTTTCTCTCGAAAGGATATGTAAGAATACCACTTCATAAGGAAATACAGTTTTGCAGAGTAAAGACATATACGTACGCATTGGAAACTCTTTACGAGAAGAAATAACGCATAGTACAAAATTAGCTTGTATCTCCAAAACTACATGTTGTATCTCGAAAAGAATTGTTGTGGCCTGTACGTCTTAACATGTAGCATCTAAAGAGAACCAAAAGGAGAATTATCTTTCGTCAAAATTTTTCAGAAAATCACGTTTTAAGGAAATCCCGCATCGTGCGAAATTATCTTGTTTTTCCTAAACAACACGTTGTAAGTCGAAAAGCTTTCATGTTGCGTGTATGTCTAAGTGTGTAGCCTCAAAAGAGAAGGCACAGGACAGTTTTCTCTCGAAAGGATATGTAAGAATACCACTTCATAAGGAAATACAGTTTTGCAGAGTAAAGACATATACGTACGCATTGGAAACTCTTTACGAGAAGAAATAACGCATAGTACAAAATTAGCTTGTATCTCCAAAACTACACGTTGTATCTCGAAAAGAATTGTTGTGGCGTGTACGTCTTAAAATGTAGCATCTAAAGAGAACCAAAAGGAGAATTTTCTTTCGTCAAAATTTTTCAGAAAATCACGTTTTAAGGAAATCCCGCATCGTGCGAAATTATCTTGTTTTTCCTAAACAACACGTTGTAAGTCGAAAAGCTTTCATGTTGCGTGTATGTCTAAGTGTGTAGCCTCAAAAGAGAAGGCACAGGACAGTTTTCTCTCGAAAGGATATGTAAGAATACCACTTCATAAGGAAATACAGTTTTGCAGAGTAAAGACATATACGTACGCATTGGAAACTCTTTACGAGAAGAAATAACGCATAGTACAAAATTAGCTTGTATCTCCAAAACTACACGTTGTATCTCGAAAAGAATTGTTGTGGCGTGTACGTCTTAACATGTAGCATCTAAAGAGAACCAAAAGGAGAATTTTCTTTCGTCAAAATTTTTCAGAAAATCACGTTTTAAGGAAATCCCGCATCGTGCGAAATTATCTTGTTTTTCCTAAACAACACGTTGTAAGTCGAAAAGCTTTCATGTTGCGTGTATGTCTAAGTGTGTAGCCTCAAAAGAGAAGGCACAGGACAGTTTTCTCTCGAAAGGATATGTAAGAATACCACTTCATAAGGAAATACAGTTTTGCAGAGTAAAGACATATACGTACGCATTGGAAACTCTTTATGAGAAGAAATAACGCATAGTACAAAATTAGCTTGTATCTCCAAAACTACATGTTGTATCTCGAAAAGAATTGTTGTGGCGTGTACGTCTTAACATGTAGCATCTAAAGAGAACCAAAAGGAGAATTTTCTTTCGTCAAAATTTTTCAGAAAATCACGTTTTAAGGAAATCCCGCATCGTGCGTAATTATCTTGTTTTTCCTAAACAACACGTTGTAAGTCGAAAAGCTTTCATGTTGCGTGTATGTCTAAGTGTGTAGCCTCAAAAGAGAAGGCACAGGACAGTTTTCTCTCGAAAGGATATGTAAGAATACCACTTCATAAGGAAATACAGTTTTGCAGAGTAAAGACATATACGTACGCATTGGAAACTCTTTACGAGAAGAAATAACGCATAGTACAAAATTAGCTTGTATCTCCAAAACTACACGTTGTATCTCGAAAAGAATTGTTGTGGCGTGTACGTCTTAACATGTAGCATCTAAAGAGAACCAAAAGGAGAATTTTCTTTCGTCAAAATTTTTCAGAAAATCACGTTTTAAGGAAATCCCGCATCGTGCGAAATTATCTTGTTTTTCCTAAACAACACGTTGTAAGTCGAAAAGCTTTCATGTTGCGTGTATGTCTAAGTGTGTAGCCTCAAAAGAGAAGGCACAGGACAGTTTTCTCTCGAAAGGATATGTAAGAATACCACTTCATAAGGAAATACAGTTTTGCAGAGTAAAGACATATACGTACGCATTGGAAACTCTTTACGAGAAGAAATAACGCATAGTACAAAATTAGCTTGTATCTCCAAAACTACACGTTGTATCTCGAAAAGAATTGTTGTGGCGTGTACGTCTTAACATGTAGCATCTAAAGAGAACCAAAAGGAGAATTTTCTTTCGTCAAAATTTTTCAGAAAATCACGTTTTAAGGAAATCCCGCATCGTGCGAAATTATCTTGTTTTTCCTAAACAACACGTTGTAAGTCGAAAAGCTTTCATGTTGCGTGTATGTCTAAGTGTGTAGCCTCAAAAGAGAAGGCACAGGACAGTTTTCTCTCGAAAGGATATGTAAGAATACCACTTCATAAGGAAATACAGTTTTGCAGAGTAAAGACATATACGTACGCATTGGAAACTCTTTACGAGAAGAAATAACGCATAGTACAAAATTAGCTTGTATCTCCAAAACTACACGTTGTATCTCGAAAAGAATTGTTGTGGCGTGTACGTCTTAACATGTAGCATCTAAAGAGAACCAAAAGGAGAATTTTCTTTCGTCAAAATTTTTCAGAAAATCACGTTTTAAGGAAATCCCGCATCGTGCGAAATTATCTTGTTTTTCCTAAACAACACGTTGTAAGTCGAAAAGCTTTCATGTTGCGTGTATGTCTAAGTGTGTAGCCTCAAAAGAGAAGGCACAGGACAGTTTTCTCTCGAAAGGATATGTAAGAATACCACTTCATAAGGAAATACAGTTTTGCAGAGTAAAGACATATACGTACGCATTGGAAACTCTTTACGAGAAGAAATAACGCATAGTACAAAATTAGCTTGTATCTCCAAAACTACACGTTGTATCTCGAAAAGAATTGTTGTGGCGTGTACGTCTTAACATGTAGCATCTAAAGAGAACCAAAAGGAGAATTTTCTTTCGTCAAAATTTTTCAGAAAATCACGTTTTAAGGAAATCCCGCATCGTGCGAAATTATCTTGTTTTTCCTAAACAACACGTTGTAAGTCGAAAAGCTTTCATGTTGCGTGTATGTCTAAGTGTGTAGCCTCAAAAGAGAAGGCACAGGACAGTTTTCTCTCGAAAGGATATGTAAGAATACCACTTCATAAGGAAATACAGTTTTGCAGAGTAAAGACATATACGTATGCATTGGAAACTCTTTACGAGAAGAAATAACGCATAGTACAAAATTAGCTTGTATCTCCAAAACTACACGTTGTATCTCGAAAAGAATTGTTGTGGCGTGTACGTCTTAACATGTAGCATCTAAAGAGAACCAAAAGGAGAATTTTCTTTCGTCAAAATTTTTCAGAAAATCACGTTTTAAGGAAATCCCGCATCGTGCGAAATTATCTTGTTTTTCCTAAACAACACGTTGTAAGTCGAAAAGCTTTCATGTTGCGTGTATGTCTAAGTGTGTAGCCTCAAAAGAGAAGGCACAGGAGAGTTTTCTCTCGAAAGGATATGTAAGAATACCACTTCATAAGGAAATACAGTTTTGCAGAGTAAAGACATATACGTACGCATTGGAAACTCTTTACGAGAAGAAATAACGCATAGTACAAAATTAGCTTGTATCTCCAAAACTACATGTTGTATCTCGAAAAGAATTGTTGTGGCCTGTACGTCTTAACATGTAGCATCTAAAGAGAACCAAAAGGAGAATTTTCTTTCGTCAAAATTTTTCAGAAAATCACGTTTTAAGGAAATCCCGCATCGTGCGAAATTATCTTGTTTTTCCTAAACAACACGTTGTAAGTCGAAAAGCTTTCATGTTGCGTGTATGTCTAAGTGTGTAGCCTCAAAAGAGAAGGCACAGGACAGTTTTCTCTCGAAAGGATATGTAAGAATACCACTTCATAAGGAAATACAGTTTTGCAGAGTAAAGACATATACGTACGCATTGGAAACTCTTTACGAGAAGAAATAACGCATAGTACAAAATTAGCTTGTATCTCCAAAACTACACGTTGTATCTCGAAAAGAATTGTTGTGGCGTGTACGTCTTAAAATGTAGCATCTAAAGAGAACCAAAAGGAGAATTTTCTTTCGTCAAAATTTTTCAGAAAATCACGTTTTAAGGAAATCCCGCATCGTGCGAAATTATCTTGTTTTTCCTAAACAACACGTTGTAAGTCGAAAAGCTTTCATGTTGCGTGTATGTCTAAGTGTGTAGCCTCAAAAGAGAAGGCACAGGACAGTTTTCTCTCGAAAGGATATGTAAGAATACCACTTCATAAGGAAATACAGTTTTGCAGAGTAAAGACATATACGTACGCATTGGAAACTCTTTACGAGAAGAAATAACGCATAGTACAAAATTAGCTTGTATCTCCAAAACTACACGTTGTATCTCGAAAAGAATTGTTGTGGCGTGTACGTCTTAACATGTAGCATCTAAAGAGAACCAAAAGGAGAATTTTCTTTCGTCAAAATTTTTCAGAAAATCACGTTTTAAGGAAATCCCGCATCGTGCGAAATTATCTTGTTTTTCCTAAACAACACGTTGTAAGTCGAAAAGCTTTCATGTTGCGTGTATGTCTAAGTGTGTAGCCTCAAAAGAGAAGGCACAGGACAGTTTTCTCTCGAAAGGATATGTAAGAATACCACTTCATAAGGAAATACAGTTTTGCAGAGTAAAGACATATACGTACGCATTGGAAACTCTTTATGAGAAGAAATAACGCATAGTACAAAATTAGCTTGTATCTCCAAAACTACATGTTGTATCTCGAAAAGAATTGTTGTGGCGTGTACGTCTTAACATGTAGCATCTAAAGAGAACCAAAAGGAGAATTTTCTTTCGTCAAAATTTTTCAGAAAATCACGTTTTAAGGAAATCCCGCATCGTGCGTAATTATCTTGTTTTTCCTAAACAACACGTTGTAAGTCGAAAAGCTTTCATGTTGCGTGTATGTCTAAGTGTGTAGCCTCAAAAGAGAAGGCACAGGACAGTTTTCTCTCGAAAGGATATGTAAGAATACCACTTCATAAGGAAATACAGTTTTGCAGAGTAAAGACATATACGTACGCATTGGAAACTCTTTACGAGAAGAAATAACGCATAGTACAAAATTAGCTTGTATCTCCAAAACTACACGTTGTATCTCGAAAAGAATTGTTGTGGCGTGTACGTCTTAACATGTAGCATCTAAAGAGAACCAAAAGGACAATTTTCTTTCGTCAAAATTTTTCAGAAAATCACGTTTTAAGGAAATCCCGCATCGTGCGAAATTATCTTGTTTTTCCTAAACAACACGTTGTAAGTCGAAAAGCTTTCATGTTGCGTGTATGTCTAAGTGTGTAGCCTCAAAAGAGAAGGCACAGGACAGTTTTCTCTCGAAAGGATATGTAAGAATACCACTTCATAAGGAAATACAGTTTTGCAGAGTAAAGACATATACGTACGCATTGGAAACTCTTTACGAGAAGAAATAACGCATAGTACAAAATTAGCTTGTATCTCCAAAACTACACGTTGTATCTCGAAAAGAATTGTTGTGGCGTGTACGTCTTAACATGTAGCATGTAAAGAGAACCAAAAGGAGAATTTTCTTTCGTCAAAATTTTTCAGAAAATCACGTTTTAAGGAAATCCCGCATCGTGCGAAATTATCTTGTTTTTCCTAAACAACACGTTGTAAGTCGAAAAGCTTTCATGTTGCGTGTATGTCTAAGTGTGTAGCCTCAAAAGAGAAGGCACAGGACAGTTTTCTCTCGAAAGGATATGTAAGAATACCACTTCATAAGGAAATACAGTTTTGCAGAGTAAAGACATATACGTACGCATTGGAAACTCTTTACGAGAAGAAATAACGCATAGTACAAAATTAGCTTGTATCTCCAAAACTACACGTTGTATCTCGAAAAGAATTGTTGTGGCGTGTACGTCTTAACATGTAGCATCTAAAGAGAACCAAAAGGAGAATTTTCTTTCGTCAAAATTTTTCAGAAAATCACGTTTTAAGGAAATCCCGCATCGTGCGAAATTATCTTGTTTTTCCTAAACAACACGTTGTAAGTCGAAAAGCTTTCATGTTGCGTGTATGTCTAAGTGTGTAGCCTCAAAAGAGAAGGCACAGGACAGTTTTCTCTCGAAAGGATATGTAAGAATACCACTTCATAAGGAAATACAGTTTTGCAGAGTAAAGACATATACGTACGCATTGGAAACTCTTTACGAGAAGAAATAACGCATCGTACAAAATTAGCTTGTATCTCCAAAACTACACGTTGTATCTCGAAAAGAATTGTTGTGGCGTGTACGTCTTAACATGTAGCATCTAAAGAGAACCAAAAGGAGAATTTTCTTTCGTCAAAATTTTTCAGAAAATCACGTTTTAAGGAAATCCCGCATCGTGCGAAATTATCTTGTTTTTCCTAAACAACACGTTGTAAGTCGAAAAGCTTTCATGTTGCGTGTATGTCTAAGTGTGTAGCCTCAAAAGAGAAGGCACAGGACAGTTTTCTCTCGAAAGGATATGTAAGAATACCACTTCATAAGGAAATACAGTTTTGCAGAGTAAAGACATATACGTACGCATTGGAAACTCTTTACGAGAAGAAATAACGCATAGTACAAAATTAGCTTGTATCTCCAAAACTACACGTTGTATCTCGAAAAGAATTGTTGTGGCGTGTACGTCTTAACATGTAGCATCTAAAGAGAACCAAAAGGAGAATTTTCTTTCGTCAAAATTTTTCAGAAAATCACGTTTTAAGGAAATCCCGCATCGTGCGAAATTATCTTGTTTTTCCTAAACAACACGTTGTAAGTCGAAAAGCTTTCATGTTGCGTGTATGTCTAAGTGTGTAGCCTCAAAAGAGAAGGCACAGGACAGTTTTCTCTCGAAAGGATATGTAAGAATACCACTTCATAAGGAAATACAGTTTTGCAGAGTAAAGACATATACGTACGCATTGGAAACTCTTTACGAGAAGAAATAACGCATCGTACAAAATTAGCTTGTATCTCCAAAACTACACGTTGTATCTCGAAAAGAATTGTTGTGGCGTGTACGTCTTAACATGTAGCATCTAAAGAGAACCAAAAGGAGAATTTTCTTTCGTCAAAATTTTTCAGAAAATCACGTTTTAAGGAAATCCCGCATCGTGCGAAATTATCTTGTTTTTCCTAAACAACACGTTGTAAGTCGAAAAGCTTTCATGTTGCGTGTATGTCTAAGTGTGTAGCCTCAAAAGAGAAGGCACAGGACAGTTTTCTCTCGAAAGGATATGTAAGAATACCACTTCATAAGGAAATACAGTTTTGCAGAGTAAAGACATATACGTACGCATTGGAAACTCTTTACGAGAAGAAATAACGCATCGTACAAAATTAGCTTGTATCTCCAAAACTACACGTTGTATCTCGAAAAGAATTGTTGTGGCGTGTACGTCTTAACATGTAGCATCTAAAGAGAACCAAAAGGAGAATTTTCTTTCGTCAAAATTTTTCAGAAAATCACGTTTTAAGGAAATCCCGCATCGTGCGAAATTATCTTGTTTTTCCTAAACAACACGTTGTAAGTCGAAAAGCTTTCATGGTGCGTGTATGTCTAAGTGTGTAGCCTCAAAAGAGAAGGCACAGGACAGTTTTCTCTCGAAAGGATATGTAAGAATACCACTTCATAAGGAAATACAGTTTTGCAGAGTAAAGACATATACGTACGCATTGAAAACTCTTTACGAGAAGAAATAACGCATAGTACAAAATTAGCTTGTATCTCCAAAACTACACGTTGTATCTCGAAAAGAATTGTTGTGGCGTGTACGTCTTAACATGTAGCATCTAAAGAGAACCAAAAGGAGAATTTTCTTTCGTCAAAATTTTTCAGAAAATCACGTTTTAAGGAAATCCCGCATCGTGCGAAATTATCTTGTTTTTCCTAAACAACACGTTGTAAGTCGAAAAGCTTTCATGTTGCGTGTATGTCTAAGTGTGTAGCCTCAAAAGAGAAGGCACAGGACAGTTTTCTCTCGAAAGGATATGTAAGAATACCACTTCATAAGGAAATACAGTTTTGCAGAGTAAAGACATATACGTACGCATTGGAAACTCTTTACGAGAAGAAATAACGCATAGTACAAAATTAGCTTGTATCTCCAAAACTACACGTTGTATCTCGAAAAGAATTGTTGTGGCGTGTACGTCTTAACATGTAGCATCTAAAGAGAACCAAAAGGAGAATTTTCTTTCGTCAAAATTTTTCAGAAAATCACGTTTTAAGGCAATCCCGCATCGTGCGAAATTATCTTGTTTTTCCTAAACAACACGTTGTAAGTCGAAAAGCTTTCATGTTGCGTGTATGTCTAAGTGTGTAGCCTCAAAAGAGAAGGCACAGGACAGTTTTCTCTCGAAAGGATATGTAAGAATACCACTTCATAAGGAAATACAGTTTTGCAGAGTAAAGACATATACGTACGCATTGGAAACTCTTTACGAGAAGAAATAACGCATAGTACAAAATTAGCTTGTATCTCCAAAACTACACGTTGTATCTCGAAAAGAATTGTTGTGGCGTGTACGTCTTAACATGTAGCATCTAAAGAGAACCAAAAGGAGAATTTTCTTTCGTCAAAATTTTTCAGAAAATCACGTTTTAAGGAAATCCCGCATCGTGCGAAATTATCTTGTTTTTCCTAAACAACACGTTGTAAGTCGAAAAGCTTTCATGTTGCGTGTATGTCTAAGTGTGTAGCCTCAAAAGAGAAGGCACAGGACAGTTTTCTATCGAAAGGATATGTAAGAATACCACTTCATAAGGAAATACAGTTTTGCAGAGTAAAGACATATACGTACGCATTAGAAACTCTTTACGAGAAGAAATAACGCATAGTACAAAATTAGCTTGTATCTCCAAAACTACACGTTGTATCTCGAAAAGAATTGTTGTGGCGTGTACGTCTTAACATGTAGCATCTAAAGAGAACCAAAAGGAGAATTTTCTTTCGTCAAAATTTTTCAGAAAATCACGTTTTAAGGAAATCCCGCATCGTCCGAAATTATCTTGTTTTTCCTAAACAACACGTTGTAAGTCGAAAAGCTTTCATGTTGCGTGTATGTCTAAGTGTGTAGCCTCAAAAGAGAAGGCACAGGACAGTTTTCTCTCGAAAGGATATGTAAGAATACCACTTCATAAGGAAATACAGTTTTGCAGAGTAAAGACATATACGTACGCATTGGAAACTCTTTACGAGAAGAAATAACGCATAGTACAAAATTAGCTGGTATCTCCAAAACTACACGTTGTATCTCGAAAAGAATTGTTGTGGCGTGTACGTCTTAACATGTAGCATCTAAAGAGAACCAAAAGGAGAATTTTCTTTCGTCAAAATTTTTCAGAAAATCACGTTTTAAGGAAATCCCGCCTCGTGCGAAATTATCTTGTTTTTCCTAAACAACACGTTGTAAGTCGAAAAGCTTTCATGTTGCGTGTATGTCTAAGTGTGTAGCCTCAAAAGAGAAGGCACAGGACAGTTTTCTCTCGAAAGGATATGTAAGAATACCACTTCATAAGGAAATACAGTTTTGCAGAGTAAAGACATATACGTACGCATTGGAAACTCTTTACGAGAAGAAATAACGCATCGTACAAAATTAGCTTGTATCTCCAAAACTACACGTTGTATCTCGAAAAGAATTGTTGTGGCGTGTACGTCTTAACATGTAGCATCTAAAGAGAACCAAAAGGAGAATTTTCTTTCGTCAAAATTTTTCAGAAAATCACGTTTTAAGGAAATCCCGCATCGTGCGAAATTATCTTGTTTTTCCTAAACAACACGTTGTAAGTCGAAAAGATTTCATGTTGCGTGTATGTCTAAGTGTGTAGCCTCAAAAGAGAAGGCACAGGACAGTTTTCTCTCGAAAGGATATGTAAGAATACCACTTCATAAGGAAATACAGTTTTGCAGAGTAAAGACATATACGTACGCATTGGAAACTCTTTACGAGAAGAAATAACGCATAGTACAAAATTAGCTTGTATCTCCAAAACTACACGTTGTATCTCGAAAAGAATTGTTGTGGCATGTACGTCTTAACATGTAGCATCTAAAGAGAACCAAAAGGAGAATTTTCTTTCGTCAAAATTTTTCAGAAAATCACGTTTTAAGGAAATCCCGCATCGTGCGAAATTATCTTGTTTTTCCTAAACAACACGTTGTAAGTCGAAAAGCTTTCATGTTGCGTGTATGTCTAAGTGTGTAGCCTCAAAAGAGAAGGCACAGGACAGGTTTCTCTCGAAAGGATATGTAAGAATACCACTTCATAAGGAAATACAGTTTTGCAGAGTAAAGACATATACGTACGCATTGGAAACTCTTTACGAGAAGAAATAACGCATAGTACAAAATTAGCTTGTATCTCCAAAACTACACGTTGTATCTCGAAAAGAATTGTTGTGGCGTGTACGTCTTAACATGTAGCATCTAAAGAGAACCAAAAGGAGAATTTTCTTTCGTCAAAATTTTTCAGAAAATCACGTTTTAAGGAAATCCCGCATCGTGCGAAATTATCTTGTTTTTCCTAAACAACACGTTGTAAGTCGAAAAGCTTTCATGTTGCGTGTATGTCTAACTGTGTAGCCTCAAAAGAGAAGGCACAGGACAGTTTTCTCTCGAAAGGATATGTAAGAATACCACTTCATAAGGAAATACAGTTTTGCAGAGTAAAGACATATACGTACGCATTGGAAACTCTTTACGAGAAGAAATAACGCATAGTACAAAATTAGCTTGTATCTCCAAAACTACACGTTGTATCTCGAAAAGAATTGTTGTGGCATGTACGTCTTAACATGTAGCATCTAAAGAGAACCAAAAGGAGAATTTTCTTTCGTCAAAATTTTTCAGAAAATCACGTTTTAAGGAAATCCCGCATCGTGCGAAATTATCTTGTTTTTCCTAAACAACACGTTGTAAGTCGAAAAGCTTTCATGTTGCGTGTATGTCTAAGTGTGTAGCCTCAAAAGAGAAGGCACAGGACAGTTTTCTCTCATAAGGATATGTAAGAATACCACTTCATAAGGAAATACAGTTTTGCAGAGTAAAGACATATACGTACGCATTGGAAACTCTTTACGAGAAGAAATAACGCATCGTACAAAATTAGCTTGTATCTCCAAAACTACACGTTGTATCTCGAAAAGAATTGTTGTGGCGTGTACGTCTTAACATGTAGCATCTAAAGAGAACCAAAAGGAGAATTTTCTTTCGTCAAAATTTTTCAGAAAATCACGTTTTAAGGAAATCCCGCATCGTGCGAAATTATCTTGTTTTTCCTAAACAACACGTTGTAAGTCGAAAAGCTTTCATGTTGCGTGTATGTCTAAGTGTGTAGCCTCAAAAGAGAAGGCACAGGACAGTTTTCTCTCGAAAGGATATGTAAGAATACCACTTCATAAGGAAATACAGTTTTGCAGAGTAAAGACATATACGTACGCATTGGAAACTCTTTACGAGAAGAAATAACGCATAGTACAAAATTAGCTTGTATCTCCAAAACTACACGTTGTATCTCGAAAAGAATTGTTGTGGCGTGTACGTCTTAACATGTAGCATCTAAAGAGAACCAAAAGGAGAATTTTCTTTCGTCAAAATTTTTCAGAAAATCACGTTTTAAGGAAATCCCGCATCGTGCGAAATTATCTTGTTTTTCCTAAACAACACGTTGTAAGTCGAAAAGCTTTCATGTTGCGTGTATGTCTAAGTGTGTAGCCTCAAAAGAGAAGGCACAGGACAGTTTTCTCTCGAAAGGATATGTAAGAATACCACTTCATAAGGAAATACAGTTTTGCAGAGTAAAGACATATACGTACGCATTGGAAACTCTTTACGAGAAGAAATAACGCATAGTACAAAATTAGCTTGTATCTCCAAAACTACACGTTGTATCTCGAAAAGAATTGTTGTGGCGTGTACGTCTTAACATGTAGCATCTAAAGAGAACCAAAAGGAGAATTTTCTTTCGTCAAAATTTTTCAGAAAATCACGTTTTAAGGAAATCCCGCATCGTGCGAAATTATCTTGTTTTTCCTAAACAACACGTTGTAAGTCGAAAAGCTTTCATGTTGCGTGTATGTCTAAGTGTGTAGCCTCAAAAGAGAAGGCACAGGACAGTTTTCTCTCGAAAGGATATGTAAGAATACCACTTCATAAGGAAATACAGTTTTGCAGAGTAAAGACATATACGTACGCATTGGAAACTCTTTACGAGAAGAAATAACGCATAGTACAAAATTAGCTTGTATCTCCAAAACTACACGTTGTATCTCGAAAAGAATTGTTGTGGCGTGTACGTCTTAACATGTAGCATCTAAAGAGAACCAAAAGGAGAATTTTCTTTCGTCAAAATTTTTCAGAAAATCACGTTTTAAGGAAATCCCGCATCGTGCGAAATTATCTTGTTTTTCCTAAACAACACGTTGTAAGTCGAAAAGCTTTCATGTTGCGTGTATGTCTAAGTGTGTAGCCTCAAAAGAGAAGGCACAGGACAGTTTTCTCTCGAAAGGATATGTAAGAATACCACTTCATAAGGAAATACAGTTTTGCAGAGTAAAGACATATACGTACGCATTGGAAACTCTTTACGAGAAGAAATAACGCATAGTACAAAATTAGCTTGTATCTCCAAAACTACACGTTGTATCTCGAAAAGAATTGTTGTGGCGTGTACGTCTTAACATGTAGCATCTAAAGAGAACCAAAAGGAGAATTTTCTTTCGTCAAAATTTTTCAGAAAATCACGTTTTAAGGAAATCCCGCATCGTGCGAAATTATCTTGTTTTTCCTAAACAACACGTTGTAAGTCGAAAAGCTTTCATGTTGCGTGTATGTCTAACTGTGTAGCCTCAAAAGAGAAGGCACAGGACAGTTTTCTCTCGAAAGGATATGTAAGAATACCACTTCATAAGGAAATACAGTTTTGCAGAGTAAAGACATATACGTACGCATTGGAAACTCTTTACGAGAAGAAATAACGCATAGTACAAAATTAGCTTGTATCTCCAAAACTACACGTTGTATCTCGAAAAGAATTGTTGTGGCGTGTACGTCTTAACATGTAGCATCTAAAGAGAACCAAAAGGAGAATTTTCTTTCGTCAAAATTTTTCAGAAAATCACGTTTTAAGGAAATCCCGCATCGTGCGAAATTATCTTGTTTTTCCTAAACAACACGTTGTAAGTCGAAAAGCTTTCATGTTGCGTGTATGTCTAAGTGTGTAGCCTCAAAAGAGAAGGCACAGGACAGTTTTCTCTCATAAGGATATGTAAGAATACCACTTCATAAGGAAATACAGTTTTGCAGAGTAAAGACATATACGTACGCATTGGAAACTCTTTACGAGAAGAAATAACGCATCGTACAAAATTAGCTTGTATCTCCAAAACTACACGTTGTATCTCGAAAAGAATTGTTGTGGCGTGTACGTCTTAACATGTAGCATCTAAAGAGAACCAAAAGGAGAATTTTCTTTCGTCAAAATTTTTCAGAAAATCACGTTTTAAGGAAATCCCGCATCGTGCGAAATTATCTTGTTTTTCCTAAACAACACGTTGTAAGTCGAAAAGCTTTCATGTTGCGTGTATGTCTAAGTGTGTAGCCTCAAAAGAGAAGGCACAGGACAGTTTTCTCTCGAAAGGATATGTAAGAATACCACTTCATAAGGAAATACAGTTTTGCAGAGTAAAGACATATACGTACGCATTGGAAACTCTTTACGAGAAGAAATAACGCATAGTACAAAATTAGCTTGTATCTCCAAAACTACACGTTGTATCTCGAAAAGAATTGTTGTGGCGTGTACGTCTTAACATGTAGCATCTAAAGAGAACCAAAAGGAGAATTTTCTTTCGTCAAAATTTTTCAGAAAATCACGTTTTAAGGAAATCCCGCATCGTGCGAAATTATCTTGTTTTTCCTAAACAACACGTTGTAAGTCGAAAAGCTTTCATGTTGCGTGTATGTCTAAGTGTGTAGCCTCAAAAGAGAAGGCACAGGACAGTTTTCTCTCGAAAGGATATGTAAGAATACCACTTCATAAGGAAATACAGTTTTGCAGAGTAAAGACATATACGTACGCATTGGAAACTCTTTACGAGAAGAAATAACGCATAGTACAAAATTAGCTTGTATCTCCAAAACTACACGTTGTATCTCGAAAAGAATTGTTGTGGCGTGTACGTCTTAACATGTAGCATCTAAAGAGAACCAAAAGGAGAATTTTCTTTCGTCAAAATTTTTCAGAAAATCACGTTTTAAGGAAATCCCGCATCGTGCGAAATTATCTTGTTTTTCCTAAACAACACGTTGTAAGTCGAAAAGCTTTCATGTTGCGTGTATGTCTAAGTGTGTAGCCTCAAAAGAGAAGGCACAGGACAGTTTTCTCTCGAAAGGATATGTAAGAATACCACTTCATAAGGAAATACAGTTTTGCAGAGTAAAGACATATACGTACGCATTGGAAACTCTTTACGAGAAGAAATAACGCATAGTACAAAATTAGCTTGTATCTCCAAAACTACACGTTGTATCTCGAAAAGAATTGTTGTGGCGTGTACGTCTTAACATGTAGCATCTAAAGAGAACCAAAAGGAGAATTTTCTTTCGTCAAAATTTTTCAGAAAATCACGTTTTAAGTAAATCCCGCATCGTGCGAAATTATCTTGTTTTTCCTAAACAACACGTTGTAAGTCGAAAAGCTTTCATGTTGCGTGTATGTCTAAGTGTGTAGCCTCAAAAGAGAAGGCACAGGACAGTTTTCTCTCGAAAGGATATGTAAGAATACCACTTCATAAGGAAATACAGTTTTGCAGAGTAAAGACATATACGTACGCATTGGAAACTCTTTACGAGAAGAAATAACGCATCGTACAAAATTAGCTTGTATCTCCAAAACTACACGTTGTATCTCGAAAAGAATTGTTGTGGCGTGTACGTCTTAACATGTAGCATCTAAAGAGAACCAAAAGGAGAATTTTCTTTCGTCAAAATTTTTCAGAAAATCACGTTTTAAGGAAATCCCGCATCGTGCGAAATTATCTTGTTTTTCCTAAACAACACGTTGTAAGTCGAAAAGCTTTCATGTTGCGTGTATGTCTAAGTGTGTAGCCTCAAAAGAGAAGGCACAGGACAGTTTTCTCTCGAAAGGATATGTAAGAATACCACTTCATAAGGAAATACAGTTTTGCAGAGTAAAGACATATACGTACGCATTGGAAACTCTTTACGAGAAGAAATAACGCATCGTACAAAATTAGCTTGTATCTCCAAAACTACACGTTGTATCTCGAAAAGAATTGTTGTAGCGTGTACGTCTTAACATGTAGCATCTAAAGAGAACCAAAAGGAGAATTTTCTTTCGTCAAAATTTTTCAGAAAATCACGTTTTAAGGAAATCCCGCATCGTGCGAAATTATCTTGTTTTTCCTAAACAACACGTTGTAAGTCGAAAAGCTTTCATGTTGCGTGTATGTCTAAGTGTGTAGCCTCAAAAGAGAAGGCACAGGACAGTTTTCTCTCGAAAGGGTATGTAAGAATACCACTTCATAAGGAAATACAGTTTTGCAGAGTAAAGACATATACGTACGCATTGGAAACTCTTTACGAGAAGAAATAACGCATCGTATAAAATTAGCTTGTATCTCCAAAACTACACGTTGTATCTCGAAAAGAATTGTTGTGGCGTGTACGTCTTAACATGTAGCATCTAAAGAGAACCAAAAGGAGAATTTTCTTTCGTCAAAATTTTTCAGAAAATCACGTTTTAAGGAAATCCCGCATCGTGCGAAATTATCTTGTTTTTCCTAAACAACACGTTGTAAGTCGAAAAGCTTTCATGTTGCGTGTATGTCTAAGTGTGTAGCCTCAAAAGAGAAGGCACAGGACAGTTTTCTCTCGAAAGGATATGTAAGAATACCACTTCATAAGGAAATACAGTTTTGCAGAGTAAAGACATATACGTACGCATTGGAAACTCTTTACGAGAAGAAATAACGCATAGTACAAAATTAGCTTGTATCTCCAAAACTACACGTTGTATCTCGAAAAGAATTGTTGTGGCGTGTACGTCTTAACATGTAGCATCTAAAGAGAACCAAAAGGAGAATTTTCTTTCGTCAAAATTTTTCAGAAAATCACGTTTTAAGGAAATCCCGCATCGTGCGAAATTATCTTGTTTTTCCTAAACAACACGTTGTAAGTCGAAAAGCTTTCATGTTGCGTGTATGTCTAAGTGTGTAGCCTCAAAAGAGAAGGCACAGGACAGTTTTCTCTCGAAAGGATATGTAAGAATACCACTTAATAAGGAAATACAGTTTTGCAGAGTAAAGACATATACGTACGCATTGGAAACTCTTTACGAGAAGAAATAACGCATAGTACAAAATTAGCTTGTATCTCCAAAACTACACGTTGTATCTCGAAAAGAATTGTTGTGGCGTGTACGTCTTAACATGTAGCATCTAAAGAGAACCAAAAGGAGAATTTTCTTTCGTCAAAATTTTTCAGAAAATCACGTTTTAAGTAAATCCCGCATCGTGCGAAATTATCTTGTTTTTCCTAAACAACACGTTGTAAGTCGAAAAGCTTTCATGTTGCGTGTATGTCTAAGTGTGTAGCCTCAAAAGAGAAGGCACAGGACAGTTTTCTCTCGAAAGGATATGTAAGAATACCACTTCATAAGGAAATACAGTTTTGCAGAGTAAAGACATATACGTACGCATTGGAAACTCTTTACGAGAAGAAATAACGCATAGTACAAAATTAGCTTGTATCTCCAAAACTACACGTTGTATCTCGAAAAGAATTGTTGTGGCGTGTACGTCTTAACATGTAGCATCTAAAGAGAACCAAAAGGAGAATTTTCTTTCGTCAAAATTTTTCAGAAAATCACGTTTTAAGGAAATCCCGCATCGTGCGAAATTATCTTGTTTTTCCTAAACAACACGTTGTAAGTCGAAAAGCTTTCATGTTGCGTGTATGTCTAAGTGTGTAGCCTCAAAAGAGAAGGCACAGGACAGTTTTCTCTCGAAAGGATATGTAAGAATACCACTTCATAAGGAAATACAGTTTTGCAGAGTAAAGACATATACGTACGCATTGGAAACTCTTTACGAGAAGAAATAACGCATCGTACAAAATTAGCTTGTATCTCCAAAACTACACGTTGTATCTCGAAAAGAATTGTTGTGGCATGTACGTCTTAACATGTAGCATCTAAAGAGAACCAAAAGGAGAATTTTCTTTCGTCAAAATTTTTCAGAAAATCACGTTTTATGGAAATCCCGCATCGTGCGAAATTATCTTGTTTTTCCTAAACAACACGTTGTAAGTCGAAAAGCTTTCATGTTGCGTGTATGTCTAATTGTGTAGCCTCAAAAGAGAAGGCACAGGACAGTTTTCTCTCGAAAGGATATGTAAGAATACCACTTCATAAGGAAATACAGTTTTGCAGAGTAAAGACATATACGTACGCATTGGAAACTCTTTACGAGAAGAAATAACGCATCGTATAAAATTAGCTTGTATCTCCAAAACTACACGTTGTATCTCGAAAAGAATTGTTGTGGCGTGTACGTCTTAACATGTAGCATCTAAAGAGAACCAAAAGGAGAATTTTCTTTCGTCAAAATTTTTCAGAAAATCACGTTTTAAGGAAATCCCGCATCGTGCGAAATTATCTTGTTTTTCCTAAACAACACGTTGTAAGTCGAAAAGCTTTCATGTTGCGTGTATGTCTAAGTGTGTAGCCTCAAAAGAGAAGGCACAGGACAGTTTTCTCTCGAAAGGATATGTAAGAATACCACTTCATAAGGAAATACAGTTTTGCAGAGTAAAGACATATACGTACGCATTGGAAACTCTTTACGAGAAGAAATAACGCATAGTACAAAATTAGCTTGTATCTCCAAAACTACACGTTGTATCTCGAAAAGAATTGTTGTGGCGTGTACGTCTTAACATGTAGCATCTAAAGAGAACCAAAAGGAGAATTTTCTTTCGTCAAAATTTTTCAGAAAATCACGTTTTAAGGAAATCCCGCATCGTGCGAAATTATCTTGTTTTTCCTAAACAACACGTTGTAAGTCGAAAAGCTTTCATGTTGCGTGTATGTCTAAGTGTGTAGCCTCAAAAGAGAAGGCACAGGACAGTTTTCTCTCGAAAGGATATGTAAGAATACCACTTCATAAGGAAATACAGTTTTGCAGAGTAAAGACATATACGTACGCATTGGAAACTCTTTACGAGAAGAAATAACGCATAGTATAAAATTAGCTTGTATCTCCAAAACTACACGTTGTATCTCGAAAAGAATTGTTGTGGCGTGTACGTCTTAACATGTAGCATCTAAAGAGAACCAAAAGGAGAATTTTCTTTCGTCAAAATTTTTCAGAAAATCACGTTTTAAGGAAATCCCGCATCGTGCGAAATTATCTTGTTTTTCCGAAACAACACGTTGTAAGTCGAAAAGCTTTCATGTTGCGTGTATGTCTAAGTGTGTAGCCTCAAAAGAGAAGGCACAGGACAGTTTTCTCTCGAAAGGATATGTAAGAATACCACTTCATAAGGAAATACAGTTTTGCAGAGTAAAGACATATACGTACGCATTGGAAACTCTTTACGAGAAGAAATAACGCATAGTACAAAATTAGCTTGTATCTCCAAAACTACACGTTGTATCTCGAAAAGAATTGTTGTGGCGTGTACGTCTTAACATGTAGCATCTAAAGAGAACCAAAAGGAGAATTTTCTTTCGTCAAAATTTTTCAGAAAATCACGTTTTAAGGAAATCCCGCATCGTGCGAAATTATCTTGTTTTTCCTAAACAACACGTTGTAAGTCGAAAAGCTTTCATGTTGCGTGTATGTCTAAGTGTGTAGCCTCAAAAGAGAAGGCACAGGACAGTTTTCTCTCGAAAGGATATGTAAGAATACCACTTCATAAGGAAATACAGTTTTGCAGAGTAAAGACATATACGTACGCATTGGAAACTCTTTACGAGAAGAAATAACGCATAGTACAAAATTAGCTTGTATCTCCAAAACTACACGTTGTATCTCGAAAAGAATTGTTGTGGCGTGTACGTCTTAACATGTAGCATCTAAAGAGAACCAAAAGGAGAATTTTCTTTCGTCAAAATTTTTCAGAAAATCACGTTTTAAGGAAATCCCGCATCGTGCGAAATTATCTTGTTTTTCCTAAACAACACGTTGTAAGTCGAAAAGCTTTCATGTTGCGTGTATGTCTAAGTGTGTAGCCTCAAAAGAGAAGGCACAGGACAGTTTTCTCTCGAAAGGATATGTAAGAATACCACTTCATAAGGAAATACAGTTTTGCAGAGTAAAGACATATACGTACGCATTGGAAACTCTTTACGAGAAGAAATAACACATAGTACAAAATTAGCTTGTATCTCCAAAACTACACGTTGTATCTCGAAAAGAATTGTTGTGGCGTGTACGTCTTAACATGTAGCATCTAAAGAGAACCAAAAGGAGAATTTTCTTTCGTCAAAATTTTTCAGAAAATCACGTTTTAAGGAAATCCCGCATCGTGCGAAATTATCTTGTTTTTCCTAAACAACACGTTGTAAGTCGAAAAGCTTTCATGTTGCGTGTATGTCTAAGTGTGTAGCCTCAAAAGAGAAGGCACAGGACAGTTTTCTCTCGAAAGGATATGTAAGAATACCACTTCATAAGGAAATACAGTTTTGCAGAGTAAAGACATATACGTACGCATTGGAAACTCTTTACGAGAAGAAATAACGCATCGTACAAAATTAGCTTGTATCTCCAAAACTACACGTTGTATCTCGAAAAGAATTGTTGTGGCGTGTACGTCTTAACATGTAGCATCTAAAGAGAACCAAAAGGAGAATTTTCTTTCGTCAAAATTTTTCAGAAAATCACGTTTTAAGGAAATCCCGCATCGTGCGAAATTATCTTGTTTTTCCTAAACAACACGTTGTAAGTCGAAAAGCTTTCATGTTGCGTGTATGTCTAAGTGTGTAGCCTCAAAAGAGAAGGCACAGGACAGTTTTCTCTCGAAAGGATATGTAAGAATACCACTTCATAAGGAAATACAGTTTTGCAGAGTAAAGACATATACGTACGCATTGGAAACTCTTTACGAGAAGAAATAACGCATAGTACAAAATTAGCTTGTATCTCCAAAACTACACGTTGTATCTCGAAAAGAATTGTTGTGGCATGTACGTCTTAACATGTAGCATCTAAAGAGAACCAAAAGGAGAATTTTCTTTCGTCAAAATTTTTCAGAAAATCACGTTTTAAGGAAATCCCGCATCGTGCGAAATTATCTTGTTTTTCCTAAACAACACGTTGTAAGTCGAAAAGCTTTCATGTTGCGTATATGTCTAAGTGTGTAGCCTCAAAAGAGAAGGCACAGGACAGTTTTCTCTCGAAAGGATATGTAAGAATACCACTTCATAAGGAAATACAGTTTTGCAGAGTAAAGACATATACGTACGCATTGGAAACTCTTTACGAGAAGAAATAACGCATAGTACAAAATTAGCTTGTATCTCCAAAACTACACGTTGTATCTCGAAAAGAATTGTTGTGGCGTGTACGTCTTAACATGTAGCATCTAAAGAGAACCAAAAGGAGAATTTTCTTTCGTCAAAATTTTTCAGAAAATCACGTTTTAAGGAAATATCGCATCATGCGAAATTATCTTGTTTTTCCTAAACAACACGTTGTAAGTCGAAAAGCTTTCATGTTGCGTGTATGTCTAAGTGTGTAGCCTCAAAAGAGAAGGCACAGGACAGTTTTCTCTCGAAAGGATATGTAAGAATACCACTTCATAAGGAAATACAGTTTTGCAGAGTAAAGACATATACGTACGCATTGGAAACTCTTTACGAGAAGAAATAACGCATCGTACAAAATTAGCTTGTATCTCCAAAACTACACGTTGTATCTCGAAAAGAATTGTTGTGGCGTGTACGTCTTAACATGTAGCATCTAAAGAGAACCAAAAGGAGAATTTTCTTTCGTCAAAATTTTTCAGAAAATCACGTTTTAAGGAAATCCCGCATCGTGCGAAATTATCTTGTTTTTCCTAAACAACACGTTGTAAGTCGAAAAGCTTTCATGTTGCGTGTATGTCTAAGTGTGTAGCCTCAAAAGAGAAGGCACAGGACAGTTTTCTCTCGAAAGGATATGTAAGAATACCACTTCATAAGGAAATACAGTTTTGCAGAGTAAAGACATATACGTACGCATTGGAAACTCTTTACGAGAAGAAATAACGCATCGTACAAAATTAGCTTGTATCTCCAAAACTACACGTTGTATCTCGAAAAGAATTGTTGTGGCGTGTACGTCTTAACATGTAGCATCTAAAGAGAACCAAAAGGAGAATTTTCTTTCGTCAAAATTTTTCAGAAAATCACGTTTTAAGGAAATCCCGCATCGTGCGAAATTATCTTGTTTTTCCTAAACAACACGTTGTAAGTCGAAAAGCTTTCATGTTGCGTGTATGTCTAACTGTGTAGCCTCAAAAGAGAAGGCACAGGACAGTTTTCTCTCGAAAGGATATGTAAGAATACCACTTCATAAGGAAATACAGTTTTGCAGAGTAAAGACATATACGTACGCATTGGAAACTCTTTACGAGAAGAAATAACGCATAGTACAAAATTAGCTTGTATCTCCAAAACTACACGTTGTATCTCGAAAAGAATTGTTGTGGCGTGTACGTCTTAACATGTAGCATCTAAAGAGAACCAAAAGGAGAATTTTCTTTCGTCAAAATTTTTCAGAAAATCACGTTTTAAGGAAATCCCGCATCGTGCGAAATTATCTTGTTTTTCCTAAACAACACGTTGTAAGTCGAAAAGCTTTCATGTTGCGTGTATGTCTAAGTGTGTAGCCTCAAAAGAGAAGGCACAGGACAGTTTTCTCTCGAAAGGATATGTAAGAATACCACTTCATAAGGAAATACAGTTTTGCAGAGTAAAGACATATACGTACGCATTGGAAACTCTTTAGGAGAAGAAATAACGCATAGTACAAAATTAGCTTGTATCTCCAAAACTACACGTTGTATCTCGAAAAGAATTGTTGTGGCGTGTACGTCTTAACATGTAGCATCTAAAGAGAACCAAAAGGAGAATTTTCTTTCGTCAAAATTTTTCAGAAAATCACGTTTTAAGGAAATCCCGCATCGTGCGAAATTATCTTGTTTTTCCTAAACAACACGTTGTAAGTCGAAAAGCTTTCATGTTGCGTGTATGTCTAAGTGTGTAGCCTCAAAAGAGAAGGCACAGGACAGTTTTCTCTCGAAAGGATATGTAAGAATACCACTTCATAAGGAAATACAGTTTTGCAGAGTAAAGACATATACGTACGCATTGGAAACTCTTTACGAGAAGAAATAACGCATCGTACAAAATTAGCTTGTATCTCCAAAACTACACGTTGTATCTCGAAAAGAATTGTTGTGGCGTGTACGTCTTAACATGTAGCATCTAAAGAGAACCAAAAGGAGAATTTTCTTTCGTCAAAATTTTTCAGAAAATCACGTTTTAAGGAAATCCCGCATCGTGGGAAATTATCTTGTTTTTCCTAAACAACACGTTGTAAGTCGAAAAGCTTTCATGTTGCGTGTATGTCTAAGTGTGTAGCCTCAAAAGAGAAGGCACAGGACAGTTTTCTCTCGAAAGGATATGTAAGAATACCACTTCATAAGGAAATACAGTTTTGCAGAGTAAAGACATATACGTACGCATTGGAAACTCTTTACGAGAAGAAATAACGCATAGTACAAAATTAGCTTGTATCTCCAAAACTACACGTTGTATCTCGAAAAGAATTGTTGTGGCATGTACGTCTTAACATGTAGCATCTAAAGAGAACCAAAAGGAGAATTTTCTTTCGTCAAAATTTTTCAGAAAATCACGTTTTAAGGAAATCCCGCATCGTGCGAAATTATCTTGTTTTTCCTAAACAACACGTTGTAAGTCGAAAAGCTTTCATGTTGCGTGTATGTCTAAGTGTGTAGCCTCAAAAGAGAAGGCACAGGACAGTTTTCTCTCGAAAGGATATGTAAGAATACCACTTCATAAGGAAATACAGTTTTGCAGAGTAAAGACATATACGTACGCATTGGAAACTCTTTACGAGAAGAAATAACGCATAGTACAAAATTAGCTTGTATCTCCAAAACTACACGTTGTATCTCGAAAAGAATTGTTGTGGCGTGTACGTCTTAACATGTAGCATCTAAAGAGAACCAAAAGGAGAATTTTCTTTCGTCAAAATTTTTCAGAAAATCACGTTTTAAGGAAATCCCGCATCGTGCGAAATTATCTTGTTTTTCCTAAACAACACGTTTGTAAGTCGAAAAAGCTTTCATGTTGCGTGTATGTCTAAGTGTGTAGCCTCAAAAGAGAAGGCACAGGACAGTTTTCTCTCGAAAGGATATGTAAGAATACCACTTCATAAGGAAATACAGTTTTGCAGAGTAAAGACATATACGTACGCATTGGAAACTCTTTACGAGAAGAAATAACGCATAGTACAAAATTAGCTTGTATCTCCAAAACTACACGTTGTATCTCGAAAAGAATTGTTGTGGCGTGTACGTCTTAACATGTAGCATCTAAAGAGAACCAAAAGGAGAATTTTCTTTCGTCAAAATTTTTCAGAAAATCACGTTTTAAGGAAATCCCGCATCGTGCGAAATTATCTTGTTTTTCCTAAACAACACGTTGTAAGTCGAAAAGCTTTCATGTTGCGTGTATGTCTAACTGTGTAGCCTCAAAAGAGAAGGCACAGGACAGTTTTCTCTCGAAAGGATATGTAAGAATACCACTTCATAAGGAAATACAGTTTTGCAGAGTAAAGACATATACGTACGCATTGGAAACTCTTTACGAGAAGAAATAACGCATAGTACAAAATTAGCTTGTATCTCCAAAACAACACGTTGTATCTCGAAAAGAATTGTTGTGGCGTGTACGTCTTAATATGTAGCATCTAAAGAGAACCAAAAGGAGAATTTTCTTTCGTCAAAATTTTTCAGAAAATCACGTTTTAAGAAATCCCGCCTCGTGCGAAATTATCTTGTTTTTCCTAAACAACACGTTGTAAGTCGAAAAGCTTTCATGTTGCGTGTATGTCTAAGTGTTGTAGCCTCAAAAGAGAAGGCACAGGACAGTTTTCTCTCGAAAGGATATGTAAGAATACCACTTCATAAGGAAATATAGTTTTGCAGAGTAAAGACATATACGTCCGCATTGGAAACTCTTTACGAGAAGAAATAACGCATAGTACAAAATTAGCTTGTATCTCCAAAACTACACGTTGTATCTCGAAAAGAATTGTTGTGGCGTGTACGTCTTAACATGTAGCATCTAAAGAGAACCAAAAGGAGAATTTTCTTTCGTCAAAATTTTTCAGAAAATCACGTTTTAAGGAAAATCCCGCATCGTGCGAAATTATCTTGTTTTTCCTAAACAACACGTTGTAAGTCGAAAAGCTTTCATGTTGCGTGTATGTCTAAGTGTGTTAGCCTCAAAAGAGAAGGCACAGGACAGTTTTCTCTCGAAAGGATATGTAAGAATACCACTTCATAAGGAAATACAGTTTTGCAGAGTAAAGACATATACGTACGCATTGGAAACTCTTTACGAGAAGAAATAACGCATCGTACAAAATTAGCTTGTATCTCCAAAACTACACGTTGTATCTCGAAAAGAATTGTTGTGGCGTGTACGTCTTAACATGTAGCATCTAAAGAGAACCAAAAGGAGAATTTTCTTTCGTCAAAATTTTTCAGAAAATCACGTTTTAAGGAAATCCCGCATCGTGCGAAATTATCTTGTTTTTCCTAAACAACACGTTGTAAGTCGAAAAGCTTTCATGTTGCGTGTATGTCTAAGTGTGTAGCCTCAAAAGAGAAGGCACAGGACAGTTTTCTCTCGAAAGGATATGTAAGAATACCACTTCATAAGGAAATACAGTTTTGCAGAGTAAAGACATATACGTACGCATTGGAAACTCTTTACGAGAAGAAATAAACGCATAGTACAAATTAGCTTGTATCTCCAAAACTACACGTTGTATCTCGAAAAGAATTGTGTGTGGCGTGTACGTCTTAACATGTAAGCATCTAAAGAGAACCAAAGGAGAATTTTCTTTCGTCAAAATTTTTCAGAAAATCACATTTTAAGGAAATCCCGCATCGTGCGAAATTATCTTGTTTTTCCTAAACAACACGTTGTAAGTCGAAAAGCTTTCATGTTGCGTGTATGTCTAAGTGTGTAGCCTCAAAAGAGAAGGCACAGGACAGTTTTCTCTCGAAAGGATATGTAAGAATACCACTTCATAAGGAAATACAGTTTTGCAGAGTAAAGACATATACGTACGCATTGGAAACTCTTTACGAGAAGAAATAACGCATAGTACAAAATTAGCTTGTATCTCCAAAACTACACGTTGTATCTCGAAAAGAATTGTTGTGGCGTGTACGTCTTAACATGTAGCATCTAAAGAGAACCAAAAGGAGAATTTTCTTTCGTCAAAATTTTTCAGAAAATCACGTTTTAAGGAGATCCCGCATCGTGCGAAATTATCTTGTTTTTTCCTAAACAACACGTTGTAAGTCGGAAAGCTTTCATGTTGCGTGTATGTCTAAGTGTGTAGCCTCAAAAGAGAAGGCACAGGACAGTTTTCTCTCGAAAGGATATGTAAGAATACCACTTCATAAGGAAATACAGTTTTGCAGAGTAAGACATATACGTACGCATTGGAACTCTTTACGAGAAGAAATAACGCATCGTACAAAATTAGCTTGTATCTCCAAAACTACACGTTGTATCTCGAAAAGAATTGTTGTGGCGTGTACGTCTTAACATGTAGCATCTAAAGAGAACCAAAAGGAGAATTTTCTTTCGTCAAAATTTTTCAGAAAATCACGTTTTAAGGAAATCCCGCATCGTGCGAAATTATCTTGTTTTTCCTAAAACAACACGTTGTAAGTCGAAAAGCTTTCATGTTGCGTGTATGTCTAAGTGTGTAGCCTCAAAAGAGAAGGCACAGGACAGTTTTCTCTCGAAAGGATATGTAAGAATACCACTTCATAAGGAAATACAGTTTTGCAGAGTAAAGACATATACGTACGCATTGGAAACTCTTTACGAGAAGAAATAACGCATAGTACAAAATTAGCTTGTATCTCCAAAACTACACGTTGTATCTCGAAAAGAATTGTTGTGGCGTGTACGTCTTAACATGTAGCATCTAAAGAGAACCAAAAGGAGAATTTTCTTTCGTCAAAATTTTTCAGAAAATCACGTTTTAAGGAAATCCCGCATCGTGCGAAATTATCTTGTTTTTCCTAAACAACTCGTTGTAAGTCGAAAAGCTTTCATGTTGCGTGTATGTCTAACTGTGTAGCCTCAAAAGAGAAGGCACAGGACAGTTTTCTCTCGAAAGGATATGTAAGAATACCACTTCATAAGGAAATACAGTTTTGCAGAGTAAAGACATATACATACGCATTGGAAACTCTTTACGAGAAGAAATAACGCATAGTACAAAATTAGCTTGTATCTCCAAAACTACACGTTGTATTCTCGAAAAGAATTGTTTGTGGCGTGTACGTCTTAACATTGTAGCATCTAAAGAGAACCAAAAGGAGAATTTTCTTTCGTCAAAATTTTTCAGAAAATCACGTTTTAAGGAAATCCCGCATCGTGCCGAAATTATCTTGTTTTTTCCTAAACAACACGTTGTAAGTCGAAAAGCTTTCATGTTGCGTGTATGTCTAAGTGTGTAGCCCTCAAAAGAGAAGGCACAGGACAGTTTTCTCTCGAAAGGATATGTAAGAATACCACTTCATAAGGAAATACAGTTTTGCAGAGTAAAGACATATACGTACGCATTGGAAACTCTTTACGAGAAGAAATAACGCATAGTACAAAATTAGGCTTGTATCTCCAAAACTACACGTTGTATCTCGAAAAGAATTGTTGTGGCGTGTACGTCTTAACATGTAGCATCTAAAGAGAACCAAAAGGAGAATTTTTCTTTCGTCAAAATTTTTCAGAAAATCACGTTTTAAGGAAATCCCGCATCGTGGAAATTATCTTGTTTTTCCTAAACAACACTGTTGTAAGTCGAAAAGCTTTCATGTTGCGTGTATGTCTAAGTGTGTAGCCTCAAAAGAGAAGGCACAGGACAGTTTTCTCTCGAAAGGATATGTAAGAATACCACTTCATAAGGAAATACAGTTTTGCAGAGTAAAGACATATACGTACGCATTGGAAAACTCTTTACGAGAAGAAATAACGCATAGTACAAAATTAGCTTGTATCTCCAAAACTACACGTTGTATCTCGAAAAGAATTGTTGTGGCGTGTACGTCTTAACATGTAGCATCTAAAGAGAACCAAAAGGAGAATTTTCTTTCGTCAAAATTTTTCAGAAAATCACGTTTTAAGGAAATCCCGCATCGTGCGAAATTATCTTGTTTTTCCTAAACAACACGTTGTAAGTCGAAAAGCTTTCATGTTGCGTGTATGTCTAAGTGTGTAGCCTCAAAAGAGAAGGCACAGGACAGTTTTCTCTCGAAAGGATATGTAAGAATACCACTTCATAAGGAAATACAGTTTTGCAGAGTAAAGACATATACGTACGCATTGGAAACTCTTTACGAGAAGAAATAACGCATAGTACAAAATTAGCTTGTATCTCCAAAACTACACGTTGTATCTCGAAAAGAATTGTTGTGGCGTGTACGTCTTAACATGTAGCATCTAAAGAGAACCAAAAGGAGAATTTTCTTTCGTCAAAATTTTTCAGAAAATCACGTTTTAAGGAAATCCCGCATCGTGCGAAATTATCTTGTTTTTCCTAAACAACAACGTTGTAAGTCGAAAAGCTTTCATGTTGCGTGTATGTCTAAGTGTGTAGCCTCAAAAGAGAAGGCACAGGACAGTTTTCTCTCGAAAGGATATGTAAGAATACCACTTCATAAGGAAATACAGTTTTGCAGAGTAAAGACATATACGTACGCATTGGAAACTCTTTACGAGAAGAAATAACGCATAGTACAAAATTAGCTTGTATCTCCAAAACTACACGTTGTATCTCGAAAAGAATTGTTGTGGCGTGTACGTCTTAACATGTAGCATCTAAAGAGAACCAAAAGGAGAATTTTCTTTCGTCAAAATTTTTCAGAAAATCACGTTTTAAGGAAATCCCGCATCGTGCGAAATTATCTTGTTTTTCCTAAACAACACGTTGTAAGTCGAAAAGCTTTCATGTTGCGTGTATGTCTAAGTGTGTAGCCTCAAAAGAGAAGGCACAGGACAGTTTTCTCTCGAAAGGATATGTAAGAATACCACTTCATAAGGAAATACAGTTTTGCAGAGTAAAGACATATACGTACGCATTGGAAACTCTTTACGAGAAGAAATAACGCATCGTACAAAATTAGCTTGTATCTCCAAAAACTACACGTTGTATCTCGAAAAGAATTGTTGTGGCGTGTACGTCTTAACATGTAGCATCTAAAGAGAACCAAAAGGAGAATTTTCTTTCGTCAAATTTTTCAGAAAATCACGTTTTAAGGAAATCCCGCATCGTGCGAAATTATCTTGTTTTTCCTAAACAACACGTTGTAAGTCGAAAAGCTTTCATGTTGCGTGTATGTCTAAGTGTGTAGCCTCAAAAGAGAAGGCACAGGACAGTTTTCTCTCGAAAGGATATGTAAGAATACCACTTCATAAGGAAATACAGTTTTGCAGAGTAAAGACATATACGTACGCATTGGAAACTCTTTACGAGAAGAAATAACGCATAGTACAAAATTAGCTTGTATCTCCAAAACTACACGTTGTATCTCGAAAAGAATTGTTGTGGCATGTACGTCTTAACATGTAGCATCTAAAGAGAACCAAAAGGAGAATTTTCTTTCGTCAAAATTTTTCAGAAAATCACGTTTTAAGGAAATCCCGCATCGTGCGAAATTATCTTGTTTTTCCTAAACAACACGTTTGTAAGTCGAAAAGCTTTCATGTTGCGTGTATGTCTAAGTGTGTAGCCTCAAAAGAGAAGGCACAGGACAGTTTTCTCTCGAAAGGATATGTAAGAATACCACTTCATAAGGAAATACAGTTTTTGCAGAGTAAAGACATATACGTACGCATTGGAAACTCTTTACGAGAAGAAATAACGCATAGTACAAAATTAGCTTGTATCTCCAAAACTACACGTTGTATCTCGAAAAGAATTGTTGTGGCGTGTACGTCTTAACATGTAGCATCTAAAGAGAACCAAAAGGAGAATTTTCTTTCGTCAAAATTTTTCAGAAAATCACGTTTTAAGGAAATATCGCATCATGCGAAATTATCTTGTTTTTCCTAAACAACACGTTGTAAGTCGAAAAGCTTTCATGTTGCGTGTATGTCTAAGTGTGTAGCCTCAAAAGAGAAGGCACAGGACAGTTTTCTCTCGAAAGGATATGTAAGAATACCACTTCATAAGGAAATACAGTTTTGCAGAGTAAAGACATATACGTACGCATTGGAAACTCTTTACGAGAAGAAATAACGCATCGTACAAAATTAGCTTGTATCTCCAAAACTACACGTTGTATCTCGAAAAGAATTGTTGTGGCGTGTACGTCTTAACATGTAGCATCTAAAGAGAACCAAAAGGAGAATTTTCTTTCGTCAAAATTTTTCAGAAAATCACGTTTTAAGGAAATCCCGCATCGTGCGAAATTATCTTGTTTTTCCTAAACAACACGTTGTAAGTCGAAAAGCTTTCATGTTGCGTGTATGTCTAAGTGTGTAGCCTCAAAAGAGAAGGCACAGGACAGTTTTCTCTCGAAAGGATATGTAAGAATACCACTTCATAAGGAAATACAGTTTTGCAGAGTAAAGACATATACGTACGCATTGGAAACTCTTTACGAGAAGAAATAACGCATTGTACAAAATTAGCTTGTATCTCCAAAACTACACGTTGTATCTCGAAAAGAATTGTTGTGGCGTGTACGTCTTAACATGTAGCATCTAAAGAGAACCAAAAGGAGAATTTTCTTTCGTCAAAATTTTTCAGAAAATACGTTTTAAGGAAATCCCGCATCGTGCGAAATTATCTTGTTTTTCCTAAACAACACGTTGTAAGTCGAAAAGCTTTCATGTTGCGTGTATGTCTAACTGTGTAGCCTCAAAAGAGAAGGCACAGGACAGTTTTCTCTCGAAAGGATATGTAAGAATACCACTTCATAAGGAAATACAGTTTTTGCAGAGTAAAGACATATACGTACGCATTGGAAACTCTTTACGAGAAGAAATAACGCATAGTACAAAATTAGCTTGTATCTCCAAAACTACACGTTGTATCTCGAAAAGAATTGTTGTGGCGTGTACGTCTTAACATGTAGCATCTAAAGAGAACCAAAAGGAGAATTTTCTTTCGTCAAAATTTTTCAGAAAATCACGTTTTAAGGAAATCCCGCATCGTGCGAAATTATCTTGTTTTTCCTAAACAACACGTTGTAAGTCGAAAAGCTTTCATGTTGCGTGTATGTCTAACTGTGTAGCCTCAAAAGAGAAGGCACAGGACAGTTTTCTCTCGAAAGGATATGTAAGAATACCACTTCATAAGGAAATACAGTTTTGCAGAGTAAAGACATATACGTACGCATTGGAAACTCTTTAGGAGAAGAAATAACGCATAGTACAAAATTAGCTTGTATCTCCAAAACTACACGTTGTATCTCGAAAAGAATTGTTGTGGCGTGTACGTCTTAACATGTAGCATCTAAAGAGAACCAAAAGGAGAATTTTCTTTCGTCAAAATTTTTCAGAAAATCACGTTTTAAGGAAATCCCGCATCGTGCGAAATTATCTTGTTTTTCCTAAACAACACGTTGTAAGTCGAAAAGCTTTCATGTTGCGTGTATGTCTAAGTGTGTAGCCTCAAAAGAGAAGGCACAGGACAGTTTTCTCTCGAAAGGATATGTAAGAATACCACTTCATAAGGAAATACAGTTTTGCAGAGTAAAGACATATACGTACGCATTGGAAACTCTTTACGAGAAGAAATAACGCATCGTACAAAATTAGCTTGTATCTCCAAAACTACACGTTGTATCTCGAAAAGAATTGTTGTGGCGTGTACGTCTTAACATGTAGCATCTAAAGAGAACCAAAAGGAGAATTTTCTTTCGTCAAAATTTTTCAGAAAATCACGTTTTAAGGAAATCCCGCATCGTGGGAAATTATCTTGTTTTTCCTAAACAACACGTTGTAAGTCGAAAAGCTTTCATGTTGCGTGTATGTCTAAGTGTGTAGCCTCAAAAGAGAAGGCACAGGACAGTTTTCTCTCGAAAGGATATGTAAGAATACCACTTCATAAGGAAATACAGTTTTGCAGAGTAAAGACATATACGTACGCATTGGAAACTCTTTACGAGAAGAAATAACGCATAGTACAAAATTAGCTTGTATCTCCAAAACTACACGTTGTATCTCGAAAAGAATTGTTGTGGCGTGTACGTCTTAACATGTAGCATCTAAAGAGAACCAAAAGGAGAATTTTCTTTCGTCAAAATTTTTCAGAAAATCACGTTTTAAGGAAATCCCGCATCGTGCGAAATTATCTTGGTTTTCCTAAACAACACGTTGTAAGTCGAAAAGCTTTCATGTTGCGTGTATGTCTAACTGTGTAGCCTCAAAAGAGAAGGCACAGGACAGTTTTCTCTCGAAAGGATATGTAAGAATACCACTTCATAAGGAAATACAGTTTTGCAGAGTAAAGACATATACGTACGCATTGGAAACTCTTTACGAGAAGAAATAACGCATAGTACAAAATTAGCTTGTATCTCCAAAACTACACGTTGTATCTCGAAAAGAATTGTTGTGGCGTGTACGTCTTAACATGTAGCATCTAAAGAGAACCAAAAGGAGAATTTTCTTTCGTCAAAATTTTTCAGAAAATCACGTTTTAAGGAAATCCCGCATCGTGCGAAATTATCTTGTTTTTCCTAAACAACACGTTGTAAGTCGAAAAGCTTTCATGTTGCGTGTATGTCTAACTGTGTAGCCTCAAAAGAGAAGGCACAGGACAGTTTTCTCTCGAAAGGATATGTAAGAATACCACTTCATAAGGAAATACAGTTTTGCAGAGTAAAGACATATACGTACGCATTGGAAACTCTTTAGGAGAAGAAATAACGCATAGTACAAAATTAGCTTGTATCTCCAAAACTACACGTTGTATCTCGAAAAGAATTGTTGTGGCGTGTACGTCTTAACATGTAGCATCTAAAGAGAACCAAAAGGAGAATTTTCTTTCGTCAAAATTTTTCAGAAAATCACGTTTTAAGGAAATCCCGCATCGTGCGAAATTATCTTGTTTTTCCTAAACAACACGTTGTAAGTCGAAAAGCTTTCATGTTGCGTGTATGTCTAAGTGTGTAGCCTCAAAAGAGAAGGCACAGGACAGTTTTCTCTCGAAAGGATATGTAAGAATACCACTTCATAAGGAAATACAGTTTTGCAGAGTAAAGACATATACGTACGCATTGGAAACTCTTTACGAGAAGAAATAACGCATCGTACAAAATTAGCTTGTATCTCCAAAACTACACGTTGTATCTCGAAAAGAATTGTTGTGGCGTGTACGTCTTAACATGTAGCATCTAAAGAGAACCAAAAGGAGAATTTTCTTTCGTCAAAATTTTTCAGAAAATCACGTTTTAAGGAAATCCCGCATCGTGGGAAATTATCTTGTTTTTCCTAAACAACACGTTGTAAGTCGAAAAGCTTTCATGTTGCGTGTATGTCTAAGTGTGTAGCCTCAAAAGAGAAGGCACAGGACAGTTTTCTCTCGAAAGGATATGTAAGAATACCACTTCATAAGGAAATACAGTTTTGCAGAGTAAAGACATATACGTACGCATTGGAAACTCTTTACGAGAAGAAATAACGCATAGTACAAAATTAGCTTGTATCTCCAAAACTACACGTTGTATCTCGAAAAGAATTGTTGTGGCATGTACGTCTTAACATGTAGCATCTAAAGAGAACCAAAAGGAGAATTTTCTTTCGTCAAAATTTTTCAGAAAATCACGTTTTAAGGAAATCCCGCATCGTGCGAAATTATCTTGTTTTTCCTAAACAACACGTTGTAAGTCGAAAAGCTTTCATGTTGCGTGTATGTCTAAGTGTGTAGCCTCAAAAGAGAAGGCACAGGACAGTTTTCTCTCGAAAGGATATGTAAGAATACCACTTCATAAGGAAATACAGTTTTGCAGAGTAAAGACATATACGTACGCATTGGAAACTCTTTACGAGAAGAAATAACGCATAGTACAAAATTAGCTTGTATCTCCAAAACTACACGTTGTATCTCGAAAAGAATTGTTGTGGCGTGTACGTCTTAACATGTAGCATCTAAAGAGAACCAAAAGGAGAATTTTCTTTCGTCAAAATTTTTCAGAAAATCACGTTTTAAGGAAATCCCGCATCGTGCGAAATTATCTTGTTTTTCCTAAACAACACGTTGTAAGTCGAAAAGCTTTCATGTTGCGTGTATGTCTAAGTGTGTAGCCTCAAAAGAGAAGGCACAGGACAGTTTTCTCTCGAAAGGATATGTAAGAATACCACTTCATAAGGAAATACAGTTTTGCAGAGTAAAGACATATACGTACGCATTGGAAACTCTTTACGAGAAGAAATAACGCATAGTACAAAATTAGCTTGTATCTCCAAAACTACACGTTGTATCTCGAAAAGAATTGTTGTGGCGTGTACGTCTTAACATGTAGCATCTAAAGAGAACCAAAAGGAGAATTTTCTTTCGTCAAAATTTTTCAGAAAATCACGTTTTAAGGAAATCCCGCATCGTGCGAAATTATCTTGTTTTTCCTAAACAACACGTTGTAAGTCGAAAAGCTTTCATGTTGCGTGTATGTCTAACTGTGTAGCCTCAAAAGAGAAGGCACAGGACAGTTTTCTCTCGAAAGGATATGTAAGAATACCACTTCATAAGGAAATACAGTTTTGCAGAGTAAAGACATATACGTACGCATTGGAAACTCTTTACGAGAAGAAATAACGCATAGTACAAAATTAGCTTGTATCTCCAAAACAACACGTTGTATCTCGAAAAGAATTGTTGTGGCGTGTACGTCTTAATATGTAGCATCTAAAGAGAACCAAAAGGAGAATTTTCTTTCGTCAAAATTTTTCAGAAAATCACGTTTTAAGGAAATCCCGCCTCGTGCGAAATTATCTTGTTTTTCCTAAACAACACGTTGTAAGTCGAAAAGCTTTCATGTTGCGTGTATGTCTAAGTGTGTAGCCTCAAAAGAGAAGGCACAGGACAGTTTTCTCTCGAAAGGATATGTAAGAATACCACTTCATAAGGAAATACAGTTTTGCAGAGTAAAGACATATACGTACGCATTGGAAACTCTTTACGAGAAGAAATAACGCATAGTACAAAATTAGCTTGTATCTCCAAAACTACACGTTGTATCTCGAAAAGAATTGTTGTGGCGTGTACGTCTTAACATGTAGCATCTAAAGAGAACCAAAAGGAGAATTTTCTTTCGTCAAAATTTTTCAGAAAATCACGTTTTAAGGAAATCCCGCATCGTGCGAAATTATCTTGTTTTTCCTAAACAACACGTTGTAAGTCGAAAAGCTTTCATGTTGCGTGTATGTCTAAGTGTGTAGCCTCAAAAGAGAAGGCACAGGACAGTTTTCTCTCGAAAGGATATGTAAGAATACCACTTCATAAGGAAATACAGTTTTGCAGAGTAAAGACATATACGTACGCATTGGAAACTCTTTACGAGAAGAAATAACGCATCGTACAAAATTAGCTTGTATCTCCAAAACTACACGTTGTATCTCGAAAAGAATTGTTGTGGCGTGTACGTCTTAACATGTAGCATCTAAAGAGAACCAAAAGGAGAATTTTCTTTCGTCAAAATTTTTCAGAAAATCACGTTTTAAGGAAATCCCGCATCGTGCGAAATTATCTTGTTTTTCCTAAACAACACGTTGTAAGTCGAAAAGCTTTCATGTTGCGTGTATGTCTAAGTGTGTAGCCTCAAAAGAGAAGGCACAGGACAGTTTTCTCTCGAAAGGATATGTAAGAATACCACTTCATAAGGAAATACAGTTTTGCAGAGTAAAGACATATACGTACGCATTGGAAACTCTTTACGAGAAGAAATAACGCATAGTACAAAATTAGCTTGTATCTCCAAAACTACACGTTGTATCTCGAAAAGAATTGTTGTGGCGTGTACGTCTTAACATGTAGCATCTAAAGAGAACCAAAAGGAGAATTTTCTTTCGTCAAAATTTTTCAGAAAATCACGTTTTAAGGAAATCCCGCATCGTGCGAAATTATCTTGTTTTTCCTAAACAACACGTTGTAAGTCGAAAAGCTTTCATGTTGCGTGTATGTCTAACTGTGTAGCCTCAAAAGAGAAGGCACAGGACAGTTTTCTCTCGAAAGGATATGTAAGAATACCACTTCATAAGGAAATACAGTTTTGCAGAGTAAAGACATATACGTACGCATTGGAAACTCTTTACGAGAAGAAATAACGCATAGTACAAAATTAGCTTGTATCTCCAAAACAACACGTTGTATCTCGAAAAGAATTGTTGTGGCGTGTACGTCTTAATATGTAGCATCTAAAGAGAACCAAAAGGAGAATTTTCTTTCGTCAAAATTTTTCAGAAAATCACGTTTTAAGGAAATCCCGCCTCGTGCGAAATTATCTTGTTTTTCCTAAACAACACGTTGTAAGTCGAAAAGCTTTCATGTTGCGTGTATGTCTAAGTGTGTAGCCTCAAAAGAGAAGGCACAGGACAGTTTTCTCTCGAAAGGATATGTAAGAATACCACTTCATAAGGAAATACAGTTTTGCAGAGTAAAGACATATACGTACGCATTGGAAACTCTTTACGAGAAGAAATAACGCATAGTACAAAATTAGCTTGTATCTCCAAAACTACACGTTGTATCTCGAAAAGAATTGTTGTGGCGTGTACGTCTTAACATGTAGCATCTAAAGAGAACCAAAAGGAGAATTTTCTTTCGTCAAAATTTTTCAGAAAATCACGTTTTAAGGAAATCCCGCATCGTGCGAAATTATCTTGTTTTTCCTAAACAACACGTTGTAAGTCGAAAAGCTTTCATGTTGCGTGTATGTCTAAGTGTGTAGCCTCAAAAGAGAAGGCACAGGACAGTTTTCTCTCGAAAGGATATGTAAGAATACCACTTCATAAGGAAATACAGTTTTGCAGAGTAAAGACATATACGTACGCATTGGAAACTCTTTACGAGAAGAAATAACGCATCGTACAAAATTAGCTTGTATCTCCAAAACTACACGTTGTATCTCGAAAAGAATTGTTGTGGCGTGTACGTCTTAACATGTAGCATCTAAAGAGAACCAAAAGGAGAATTTTCTTTCGTCAAAATTTTTCAGAAAATCACGTTTTAAGGAAATCCCGCATCGTGCGAAATTATCTTGTTTTTCCTAAACAACACGTTGTAAGTCGAAAAGCTTTCATGTTGCGTGTATGTCTAAGTGTGTAGCCTCAAAAGAGAAGGCACAGGACAGTTTTCTCTCGAAAGGATATGTAAGAATACCACTTCATAAGGAAATACAGTTTTGCAGAGTAAAGACATATACGTACGCATTGGAAACTCTTTACGAGAAGAAATAACGCATAGTACAAAATTAGCTTGTATCTCCAAAACTACACGTTGTATCTCGAAAAGAATTGTTGTGGCGTGTACGTCTTAACATGTAGCATCTAAAGAGAACCAAAAGGAGAATTTTCTTTCGTCAAAATTTTTCAGAAAATCACGTTTTAAGGAAATCCCGCATCGTGCGAAATTATCTTGTTTTTCCTAAACAACACGTTGTAAGTCGAAAAGCTTTCATGTTGCGTGTATGTCTAAGTGTGTAGCCTCAAAAGAGAAGGCACAGGACAGTTTTCTCTCGAAAGGATATGTAAGAATACCACTTCATAAGGAAATACAGTTTTGCAGAGTAAAGACATATACGTACGCATTGGAAACTCTTTACGAGAAGAAATAACGCATAGTACAAAATTAGCTTGTATCTCCAAAACTACACGTTGTATCTCGAAAAGAATTGTTGTGGCGTGTACGTCTTAACATGTAGCATCTAAAGAGAACCAAAAGGAGAATTTTCTTTCGTCAAAATTTTTCAGAAAATCACGTTTTAAGGAGATCCCGCATCGTGCGAAATTATCTTGTTTTTCCTAAACAACACGTTGTAAGTCGAAAAGCTTTCATGTTGCGTGTATGTCTAAGTGTGTAGCCTCAAAAGAGAAGGCACAGGACAGTTTTCTCTCGAAAGGATATGTAAGAATACCACTTCATAAGGAAATACAGTTTTGCAGAGTAAAGACATATACGTACGCATTGGAAACTCTTTACGAGAAGAAATAACGCATCGTACAAAATTAGCTTGTATCTCCAAAACTACACGTTGTATCTCGAAAAGAATTGTTGTGGCGTGTACGTCTTAACATGTAGCATCTAAAGAGAACCAAAAGGAGAATTTTCTTTCGTCAAAATTTTTCAGAAAATCACGTTTTAAGGAAATCCCGCATCGTGCGAAATTATCTTGTTTTTCCTAAACAACACGTTGTAAGTCGAAAAGCTTTCATGTTGCGTGTATGTCTAAGTGTGTAGCCTCAAAAGAGAAGGCACAGGACAGTTTTCTCTCGAAAGGATATGTAAGAATACCACTTCATAAGGAAATACAGTTTTGCAGAGTAAAGACATATACGTACGCATTGGAAACTCTTTACGAGAAGAAATAACGCATAGTACAAAATTAGCTTGTATCTCCAAAACTACACGTTGTATCTCGAAAAGAATTGTTGTGGCGTGTACGTCTTAACATGTAGCATCTAAAGAGAACCAAAAGGAGAATTTTCTTTGGTCAAAATTTTTCAGAAAATCACGTTTTAAGGAAATCCCGCATCGTGCGAAATTATCTTGTTTTTCCTAAACAACACGTTGTAAGTCGAAAAGCTTTCATGTTGCGTGTATGTCTAACTGTGTAGCCTCAAAAGAGAAGGCACAGGACAGTTTTCTCTCGAAAGGATATGTAAGAATACCACTTCATAAGGAAATACAGTTTTGCAGAGTAAAGACATATACATACGCATTGGAAACTCTTTACGAGAAGAAATAACGCATAGTACAAAATTAGCTTGTATCTCCAAAACTACACGTTGTATCTCGAAAAGAATTGTTGTGGCGTGTACGTCTTAACATGTAGCATCTAAAGAGAACCAAAAGGAGAATTTTCTTTCGTCAAAATTTTTCAGAAAATCACGTTTTAAGGAAATCCCGCATCGTGCGAAATTATCTTGTTTTTCCTAAACAACACGTTGTAAGTCGAAAAGCTTTCATGTTGCGTGTATGTCTAAGTGTGTAGCCTCAAAAGAGAAGGCACAGGACAGTTTTCTCTCGAAAGGATATGTAAGAATACCACTTCATAAGGAAATACAGTTTTGCAGAGTAAAGACATATACGTACGCATTGGAAACTCTTTACGAGAAGAAATAACGCATAGTACAAAATTAGCTTGTATCTCCAAAACTACACGTTGTATCTCGAAAAGAATTGTTGTGGCGTGTACGTCTTAACATGTAGCATCTAAAGAGAACCAAAAGGAGAATTTTCTTTCGTCAAAATTTTTCAGAAAATCACGTTTTAAGGAAATCCCGCATCGTGCGAAATTATCTTGTTTTTCCTAAACAACACGTTGTAAGTCGAAAAGCTTTCATGTTGCGTGTATGTCTAAGTGTGTAGCCTCAAAAGAGAAGGCACAGGACAGTTTTCTCTCGAAAGGATATGTAAGAATACCACTTCATAAGGAAATACAGTTTTGCAGAGTAAAGACATATACGTACGCATTGGAAACTCTTTACGAGAAGAAATAACGCATAGTACAAAATTAGCTTGTATCTCCAAAACTACACGTTGTATCTCGAAAAGAATTGTTGTGGCATGTACGTCTTAACATGTAGCATCTAAAGAGAACCAAAAGGAGAATTTTCTTTCGTCAAAATTTTTCAGAAAATCACGTTTTAAGGAAATCCCGCATCGTGCGAAATTATCTTGTTTTTCCTAAACAACACGTTGTAAGTCGAAAAGCTTTCATGTTGCGTGTATGTCTAAGTGTGTAGCCTCAAAAGAGAAGGCACAGGACAGTTTTCTCTCGAAAGGATATGTAAGAATACCACTTCATAAGGAAATACAGTTTTGCAGAGTAAAGACATATACGTACGCATTGGAAACTCTTTACGAGAAGAAATAACGCATAGTACAAAATTAGCTTGTATCTCCAAAACTACACGTTGTATCTCGAAAAGAATTGTTGTGGCGTGTACGTCTTAACATGTAGCATCTAAGGAGAACCAAAAGGAGAATTTTCTTTCGTCAAAATTTTTCAGAAAATCACGTTTTAAGGAAATCCCGCATCGTGCAAAATTATCTTGTTTTTCCTAAACAACACGTTGTAAGTCGAAAAGCTTTCATGTTGCGTGTATGTCTAAGTGTGTAGCCTCAAAAGAGAAGGCACAGGACAGTTTTCTCTCGAAAGGATATGTAAGAATACCACTTCATAAGGAAATACAGTTTTGCAGAGTAAAGACATATACGTACGCATTGGAAACTCTTTACGAGAAGAAATAACGCATAGTACAAAATTAGCTTGTATCTCCAAAACTACACGTTGTATCTCGAAAAGAATTGTTGTGGCGTGTACGTCTTAACATGTAGCATCTAAAGAGAACCAAAAGGAGAATTTTCTTTCGTCAAAATTTTTCAGAAAATCACGTTTTAAGGAAATCCCGCATCGTGCGAAATTATCTTGTTTTTCCTAAACAACACGTTGTAAGTCGAAAAGCTTTCATGTTGCGTGTATGTCTAAGTGTGTAGCCTCAAAAGAGAAGGCACAGGACAGTTTTCTCTCGAAAGGATATGTAAGAATACCACTTCATAAGGAAATACAGTTTTGCAGAGTAAAGACATATACGTACGCATTGGAAACTCTTTACGAGAAGAAATAACGCATAGTACAAAATTAGCTTGTATCTCCAAAACTACACGTTGTATCTCGAAAAGAATTGTTGTGGCGTGTACGTCTTAACATGTAGCATCTAAAGAGAACCAAAAGGAGAATTTTCTTTCGTCAAAATTTTTCAGAAAATCACGTTTTAAGGAAATCCCGCATCGTGCGAAATTATCTTGTTTTTCCTAAACAACACGTTGTAAGTCGAAAAGCTTTCATGTTGCGTGTATGTCTAAGTGTGTAGCCTCAAAAGAGAAGGCACAGGACAGTTTTCTCTCGAAAGGATATGTAAGAATACCACTTCATAAGGAAATACAGTTTTGCAGAGTAAGGACAAATACGTACGCATTGGAAACTCTTTACGAGAAGAAATAACGCATAGTACAAAATTAGCTTGTATCTCCAAAACTACACGTTGTATCTCGAAAAGAATTGTTGTGGCGTGTACGTCTTAACATGTAGCATCTAAAGAGAACCAAAAGGAGAATTTTCTTTCGTCAAAATTTTTCAGAAAATCACGTTTTAAGGAAATCCCGCATCGTGCGAAATTATCTTGTTTTTCCTAAACAACACGTTGTAAGTCGAAAAGCTTTCATGTTGCGTGTATGTCTAAGTGTGTAGCCTCAAAAGAGAAGGCACAGGACAGTTTTCTCTCGAAAGGATATGTAAGAATACCACTTCATAAGGAAATACAGTTTTGCAGAGTAAAGACATATACGTACGCATTGGAAACTCTTTACGAGAAGAAATAACGCATCGTACAAAATTAGCTTGTATCTCCAAAACTACACGTTGTATCTCGAAAAGAATTGTTGTGGCGTGTACGTCTTAACATGTAGCATCTAAAGAGAACCAAAAGGAGAATTTTCTTTCGTCAAAATTTTTCAGAAAATCACGTTTTAAGGAAATCCCGCATCGTGCGAAATTATCTTGTTTTTCCTAAACAACACGTTGTAAGTCGAAAAGCTTTCATGTTGCGTGTATGTCTAAGTGTGTAGCCTCAAAAGAGAAGGCACAGGACAGTTTTCTCTCGAAAGGATATGTAAGAATACCACTTCATAAGGAAATACAGTTTTGCAGAGTAAAGACATATACGTACGCATTGGAAACTCTTTACGAGAAGAAATAACGCATAGTACAAAATTAGCTTGTATCTCCAAAACTACACGTTGTATCTCGAAAAGAATTGTTGTGGCGTGTACGTCTTAACATGTAGCATCTAAAGAGAACCAAAAGGAGAATTTTCTTTCGTCAAAATTTTTCAGAAAATCACGTTTTAAGGAAATCCCGCATCGTGCGAAATTATCTTGTTTTTCCTAAACAACACGTTGTAAGTCGAAAAGCTTTCATGTTGCGTGTATGTCTAACTGTGTAGCCTCAAAAGAGAAGGCACAGGACAGTTTTCTCTCGAAAGGATATGTAAGAATACCACTTCATAAGGAAATACAGTTTTGCAGAGTAAAGACATATACGTACGCATTGGAAACTCTTTACGAGAAGAAATAACGCATAGTACAAAATTAGCTTGTATCTCCAAAACAACACGTTGTATCTCGAAAAGAATTGTTGTGGCGTGTACGTCTTAATATGTAGCATCTAAAGAGAACCAAAAGGAGAATTTTCTTTCGTCAAAATTTTTCAGAAAATCACGTTTTAAGGAAATCCCGCCTCGTGCGAAATTATCTTGTTTTTCCTAAACAACACGTTGTAAGTCGAAAAGCTTTCATGTTGCGTGTATGTCTAAGTGTGTAGCCTCAAAAGAGAAGGCACAGGACAGTTTTCTCTCGAAAGGATATGTAAGAATACCACTTCATAAGGAAATACAGTTTTGCAGAGTAAAGACATATACGTACGCATTGGAAACTCTTTACGAGAAGAAATAACGCATAGTACAAAATTAGCTTGTATCTCCAAAACTACACGTTGTATCTCGAAAAGAATTGTTGTGGCGTGTACGTCTTAACATGTAGCATCTAAAGAGAACCAAAAGGAGAATTTTCTTTCGTCAAAATTTTTCAGAAAATCACGTTTTAAGGAAATCCCGCATCGTGCGAAATTATCTTGTTTTTCCTAAACAACACGTTGTAAGTCGAAAAGCTTTCATGTTGCGTGTATGTCTAAGTGTGTAGCCTCAAAAGAGAAGGCACAGGACAGTTTTCTCTCGAAAGGATATGTAAGAATACCACTTCATAAGGAAATACAGTTTTGCAGAGTAAAGACATATACGTACGCATTGGAAACTCTTTACGAGAAGAAATAACGCATCGTACAAAATTAGCTTGTATCTCCAAAACTACACGTTGTATCTCGAAAAGAATTGTTGTGGCGTGTACGTCTTAACATGTAGCATCTAAAGAGAACCAAAAGGAGAATTTTCTTTCGTCAAAATTTTTCAGAAAATCACGTTTTAAGGAAATCCCGCATCGTGCGAAATTATCTTGTTTTTCCTAAACAACACGTTGTAAGTCGAAAAGCTTTCATGTTGCGTGTATGTCTAAGTGTGTAGCCTCAAAAGAGAAGGCACAGGACAGTTTTCTCTCGAAAGGATATGTAAGAATACCACTTCATAAGGAAATACAGTTTTGCAGAGTAAAGACATATACGTACGCATTGGAAACTCTTTACGAGAAGAAATAACGCATAGTACAAAATTAGCTTGTATCTCCAAAACTACACGTTGTATCTCGAAAAGAATTGTTGTGGCGTGTACGTCTTAACATGTAGCATCTAAAGAGAACCAAAAGGAGAATTTTCTTTCGTCAAAATTTTTCAGAAAATCACGTTTTAAGGAAATCCCGCATCGTGCGAAATTATCTTGTTTTTCCTAAACAACACGTTGTAAGTCGAAAAGCTTTCATGTTGCGTGTATGTCTAAGTGTGTAGCCTCAAAAGAGAAGGCACAGGACAGTTTTCTCTCGAAAGGATATGTAAGAATACCACTTCATAAGGAAATACAGTTTTGCAGAGTAAAGACATATACGTACGCATTGGAAACTCTTTACGAGAAGAAATAACGCATAGTACAAAATTAGCTTGTATCTCCAAAACTACACGTTGTATCTCGAAAAGAATTGTTGTGGCGTGTACGTCTTAACATGTAGCATCTAAAGAGAACCAAAAGGAGAATTTTCTTTCGTCAAAATTTTTCAGAAAATCACGTTTTAAGGAGATCCCGCATCGTGCGAAATTATCTTGTTTTTCCTAAACAACACGTTGTAAGTCGAAAAGCTTTCATGTTGCGTGTATGTCTAAGTGTGTAGCCTCAAAAGAGAAGGCACAGGACAGTTTTCTCTCGAAAGGATATGTAAGAATACCACTTCATAAGGAAATACAGTTTTGCAGAGTAAAGACATATACGTACGCATTGGAAACTCTTTACGAGAAGAAATAACGCATCGTACAAAATTAGCTTGTATCTCCAAAACTACACGTTGTATCTCGAAAAGAATTGTTGTGGCGTGTACGTCTTAACATGTAGCATCTAAAGAGAACCAAAAGGAGAATTTTCTTTCGTCAAAATTTTTCAGAAAATCACGTTTTAAGGAAATCCCGCATCGTGCGAAATTATCTTGTTTTTCCTAAACAACACGTTGTAAGTCGAAAAGCTTTCATGTTGCGTGTATGTCTAAGTGTGTAGCCTCAAAAGAGAAGGCACAGGACAGTTTTCTCTCGAAAGGATATGTAAGAATACCACTTCATAAGGAAATACAGTTTTGCAGAGTAAAGACATATACGTACGCATTGGAAACTCTTTACGAGAAGAAATAACGCATAGTACAAAATTAGCTTGTATCTCCAAAACTACACGTTGTATCTCGAAAAGAATTGTTGTGGCGTGTACGTCTTAACATGTAGCATCTAAAGAGAACCAAAAGGAGAATTTTCTTTGGTCAAAATTTTTCAGAAAATCACGTTTTAAGGAAATCCCGCATCGTGCGAAATTATCTTGTTTTTCCTAAACAACACGTTGTAAGTCGAAAAGCTTTCATGTTGCGTGTATGTCTAACTGTGTAGCCTCAAAAGAGAAGGCACAGGACAGTTTTCTCTCGAAAGGATATGTAAGAATACCACTTCATAAGGAAATACAGTTTTGCAGAGTAAAGACATATACATACGCATTGGAAACTCTTTACGAGAAGAAATAACGCATAGTACAAAATTAGCTTGTATCTCCAAAACTACACGTTGTATCTCGAAAAGAATTGTTGTGGCGTGTACGTCTTAACATGTAGCATCTAAAGAGAACCAAAAGGAGAATTTTCTTTCGTCAAAATTTTTCAGAAAATCACGTTTTAAGGAAATCCCGCATCGTGCGAAATTATCTTGTTTTTCCTAAACAACACGTTGTAAGTCGAAAAGCTTTCATGTTGCGTGTATGTCTAAGTGTGTAGCCTCAAAAGAGAAGGCACAGGACAGTTTTCTCTCGAAAGGATATGTAAGAATACCACTTCATAAGGAAATACAGTTTTGCAGAGTAAAGACATATACGTACGCATTGGAAACTCTTTACGAGAAGAAATAACGCATAGTACAAAATTAGCTTGTATCTCCAAAACTACACGTTGTATCTCGAAAAGAATTGTTGTGGCGTGTACGTCTTAACATGTAGCATCTAAAGAGAACCAAAAGGAGAATTTTCTTTCGTCAAAATTTTTCAGAAAATCACGTTTTAAGGAAATCCCGCATCGTGCGAAATTATCTTGTTTTTCCTAAACAACACGTTGTAAGTCGAAAAGCTTTCATGTTGCGTGTATGTCTAAGTGTGTAGCCTCAAAAGAGAAGGCACAGGACAGTTTTCTCTCGAAAGGATATGTAAGAATACCACTTCATAAGGAAATACAGTTTTGCAGAGTAAAGACATATACGTACGCATTGGAAACTCTTTACGAGAAGAAATAACGCATAGTACAAAATTAGCTTGTATCTCCAAAACTACACGTTGTATCTCGAAAAGAATTGTTGTGGCATGTACGTCTTAACATGTAGCATCTAAAGAGAACCAAAAGGAGAATTTTCTTTCGTCAAAATTTTTCAGAAAATCACGTTTTAAGGAAATCCCGCATCGTGCGAAATTATCTTGTTTTTCCTAAACAACACGTTGTAAGTCGAAAAGCTTTCATGTTGCGTGTATGTCTAAGTGTGTAGCCTCAAAAGAGAAGGCACAGGACAGTTTTCTCTCGAAAGGATATGTAAGAATACCACTTCATAAGGAAATACAGTTTTGCAGAGTAAAGACATATACGTACGCATTGGAAACTCTTTACGAGAAGAAATAACGCATAGTACAAAATTAGCTTGTATCTCCAAAACTACACGTTGTATCTCGAAAAGAATTGTTGTGGCGTGTACGTCTTAACATGTAGCATCTAAGGAGAACCAAAAGGAGAATTTTCTTTCGTCAAAATTTTTCAGAAAATCACGTTTTAAGGAAATCCCGCATCGTGCAAAATTATCTTGTTTTTCCTAAACAACACGTTGTAAGTCGAAAAGCTTTCATGTTGCGTGTATGTCTAAGTGTGTAGCCTCAAAAGAGAAGGCACAGGACAGTTTTCTCTCGAAAGGATATGTAAGAATACCACTTCATAAGGAAATACAGTTTTGCAGAGTAAAGACATATACGTACGCATTGGAAACTCTTTACGAGAAGAAATAACGCATAGTACAAAATTAGCTTGTATCTCCAAAACTACACGTTGTATCTCGAAAAGAATTGTTGTGGCGTGTACGTCTTAACATGTAGCATCTAAAGAGAACCAAAAGGAGAATTTTCTTTCGTCAAAATTTTTCAGAAAATCACGTTTTAAGGAAATCCCGCATCGTGCGAAATTATCTTGTTTTTCCTAAACAACACGTTGTAAGTCGAAAAGCTTTCATGTTGCGTGTATGTCTAAGTGTGTAGCCTCAAAAGAGAAGGCACAGGACAGTTTTCTCTCGAAAGGATATGTAAGAATACCACTTCATAAGGAAATACAGTTTTGCAGAGTAAAGACATATACGTACGCATTGGAAACTCTTTACGAGAAGAAATAACGCATAGTACAAAATTAGCTTGTATCTCCAAAACTACACGTTGTATCTCGAAAAGAATTGTTGTGGCGTGTACGTCTTAACATGTAGCATCTAAAGAGAACCAAAAGGAGAATTTTCTTTCGTCAAAATTTTTCAGAAAATCACGTTTTAAGGAAATCCCGCATCGTGCGAAATTATCTTGTTTTTCCTAAACAACACGTTGTAAGTCGAAAAGCTTTCATGTTGCGTGTATGTCTAAGTGTGTAGCCTCAAAAGAGAAGGCACAGGACAGTTTTCTCTCGAAAGGATATGTAAGAATACCACTTCATAAGGAAATACAGTTTTGCAGAGTAAAGACATATACGTACGCATTGGAAACTCTTTACGAGAAGAAATAACGCATAGTACAAAATTAGCTTGTATCTCCAAAACTACACGTTGTATCTCGAAAAGAATTGTTGTGGCGTGTACGTCTTAACATGTAGCATCTAAAGAGAACCAAAAGGAGAATTTTCTTTCGTCAAAATTTTTCAGAAAATCACGTTTTAAGGAAATCCCGCATCGTGCGAAATTATCTTGTTTTTCCTAAACAACACGTTGTAAGTCGAAAAGCTTTCATGTTGCGTGTATGTCTAAGTGTGTAGCCTCAAAAGAGAAGGCACAGGACAGTTTTCTCTCGAAAGGATATGTAAGAATACCACTTCATAAGGAAATACAGTTTTGCAGAGTAAAGACATATACGTACGCATTGGAAACTCTTTACGAGAAGAAATAACGCATAGTACAAAATTAGCTTGTATCTCCAAAACTACACGTTGTATCTCGAAAAGAATTGTTGTGGCGTGTACGTCTTAACATGTAGCATCTAAAGAGAACCAAAAGGAGAATTTTCTTTCGTCAAAATTTTTCAGAAAATCACGTTTTAAGGAAATCCCGCATCGTGCGAAATTATCTTGTTTTTCCTAAACAACACGTTGTAAGTCGAAAAGCTTTCATGTTGCGTGTATGTCTAAGTGTGTAGCCTCAAAAGAGAAGGCACAGGACAGTTTTCTCTCGAAAGGATATGTAAGAATACCACTTCATAAGGAAATACAGTTTTGCAGAGTAAAGACATATACGTACGCATTGGAAACTCTTTACGAGAAGAAATAACGCATCGTACAAAATTAGCTTGTATCTCCAAAACTACACGTTGTATCTCGAAAAGAATTGTTGTGGCGTGTACGTCTTAACATGTAGCATCTAAAGAGAACCAAAAGGAGAATTTTCTTTCGTCAAAATTTTTCAGAAAATCACGTTTTAAGGAAATCCCGCATCGTGCGAAATTATCTTGTTTTTCCTAAACAACACGTTGTAAGTCGAAAAGCTTTCATGTTGCGTGTATGTCTAAGTGTGTAGCCTCAAAAGAGAAGGCACAGGACAGTTTTCTCTCGAAAGGATATGTAAGAATACCACTTCATAAGGAAATACAGTTTTGCAGAGTAAAGACATATACGTACGCATTGGAAACTCTTTACGAGAAGAAATAACGCATAGTACAAAATTAGCTTGTATCTCCAAAACTACACGTTGTATCTCGAAAAGAATTGTTGTGGCGTGTACGTCTTAACATGTAGCATCTAAAGAGAACCAAAAGGAGAATTTTCTTTCGTCAAAATTTTTCAGAAAATCACGTTTTAAGGAAATCCCGCATCGTGCGAAATTATCTTGTTTTTCCTAAACAACACGTTGTAAGTCGAAAAGCTTTCATGTTGCGTGTATGTCTAAGTGTGTAGCCTCAAAAGAGAAGGCACAGGACAGTTTTCTCTCGAAAGGATATGTAAGAATACCACTTCATAAGGAAATACAGTTTTGCAGAGTAAAGACATATACGTACGCATTGGAAACTCTTTACGAGAAGAAATAACGCATAGTACAAAATTAGCTTGTATCTCCAAAACTACACGTTGTATCTCGAAAAGAATTGTTGTGGCGTGTACGTCTTAACATGTAGCATCTAAAGAGAACCAAAAGGAGAATTTTCTTTCGTCAAAATTTTTCAGAAAATCACGTTTTAAGGAAATCCCGCATCGTGCGAAATTATCTTGTTTTTCCTAAACAACACGTTGTAAGTCGAAAAGCTTTCATGTTGCGTGTATGTCTAAGTGTGTAGCCTCAAAAGAGAAGGCACAGGACAGTTTTCTCTCGAAAGGATATGTAAGAATACCACTTCATAAGGAAATACAGTTTTGCAGAGTAAAGACATATACGTACGCATTGGAAACTCTTTACGAGAAGAAATAACGCATAGTACAAAATTAGCTTGTATCTCCAAAACTACACGTTGTATCTCGAAAAGAATTGTTGTGGCGTGTACGTCTTAACATGTAGCATCTAAAGAGAACCAAAAGGAGAATTTTCTTTCGTCAAAATTTTTCAGAAAATCACGTTTTAAGGAAATCCCGCATCGTGCGAAATTATCTTGTTTTTCCTAAACAACACGTTGTAAGTCGAAAAGCTTTCATGTTGCGTGTATGTCTAAGTGTGTAGCCTCAAAAGAGAAGGCACAGGACAGTTTTCTCTCGAAAGGATATGTAAGAATACCACTTCATAAGGAAATACAGTTTTGCAGAGTAAAGACATATACGTACGCATTGGAAACTCTTTACGAGAAGAAATAACGCATAGTACAAAATTAGCTTGTATCTCCAAAACTACACGTTGTATCTCGAAAAGAATTGTTGTGGCGTGTACGTCTTAACATGTAGCATCTAAAGAGAACCAAAAGGAGAATTTTCTTTGGTCAAAATTTTTCAGAAAATCACGTTTTAAGGAGATCCCGCATCGTGCGAAATTATCTTGTTTTTCCTAAACAACACGTTGTAAGTCGAAAAGCTTTCATGTTGCGTGTATGTCTAAGTGTGTAGCCTCAAAAGAGAAGGCACAGGACAGTTTTCTCTCGAAAGGATATGTAAGAATACCACTTCATAAGGAAATACAGTTTTGCAGAGTAAAGACATATACGTACGCATTGGAAACTCTTTACGAGAAGAAATAACGCATCGTACAAAATTAGCTTTTATCTCCAAAACTACACGTTGTATCTCGAAAAGAATTGTTGTGGCGTGTACGTCTTAACATGTAGCATCTAAAGAGAACCAAAAGGAGAATTTTCTTTCGTCAAAATTTTTCAGAAAATCACGTTTAAGGAAATCCCGCATCGTGCGAAATTATCTTGTTTTTCCTAAACAACACGTTGTAAGTCGAAAACCTTTCATGTTGCGTGTATGTCTAAGTGTGTAGCCTCAAAAGAGAAGGCACAGGACAGTTTTCTCTCGAAAGGATATGTAAGAATACCACTTCATAAGGAAATACAGTTTTGCAGAGTAAAGACATATACGTACGCATTGGAAACTCTTTACGAGAAGAAATAACGCATAGTACAAAATTAGCTTGTATCTCCAAAACTACACGTTGTATCTCGAAAAGAATTGTTGTGGCGTGTACGTCTTAACATGTAGCATCTAAAGAGAACCAAAAGGAGAATTTTCTTTCGTCAAAATTTTTCAGAAAATCACGTTTTAAGGAAATCCCGCATCGTGCGAAATTATCTTGTTTTTCCTAAACAACACGTTGTAAGTCGAAAAGCTTTCATGTTGCGTGTATGTCTAAGTGTGTAGCCTCAAAAGAGAAGGCACAGGACAGTTTTCTCTCGAAAGGATATGTAAGAATACCACTTCATAAGGAAATACAGTTTTGCAGAGTAAAGACATATACGTACGCATTGGAAACTCTTTACGAGAAGAAATAACGCATCGTACAAAATTAGCTTGTATCTCCAAAACTACACGTTGTATCTCGAAAAGAATTGTTGTGGCGTGTACGTCTTAACATGTAGCATCTAAAGAGAACCAAAAGGAGAATTTTCTTTCGTCAAAATTTTTCAGAAAATCACGTTTTAAGGAAATCCCGCATCGTGCGAAATTATCTTGTTTTTCCTAAACAACACGTTGTAAGTCGAAAAGCTTTCATGTTGCGTGTATGTCTAAGTGTGTAGCCTCAAAAGAGAAGGCACAGGACAGTTTTCTCTCGAAAGGATATGTAAGAATACCACTTCATAAGGAAATACAGTTTTGCAGAGTAAAGACATATACGTACGCATTGGAAACTCTTTACGAGAAGAAATAACGCATCGTACAAAATTAGCTTGTATCTCCAAAACTACACGTTGTATCTCGAAAAGAATTGTTGTGGCGTGTACGTCTTAACATGTAGCATCTAAAGAGAACCAAAAGGAGAATTTTCTTTCGTCAAAATTTTTCAGAAAATCACGTTTTAAGGAAATCCCGCATCGGGCGAAATTATCTTGTTTTTCCTAAACAACACGTTGTAAGTCGAAAAGCTTTCATGTTGCGTGTATGTCTAACTGTGTAGCCTCAAAAGAGAAGGCACAGGACAGTTTTCTCTCGAAAGGATATGTAAGAATACCACTTCATAAGGAAATACAGTTTTGCAGAGTAAAGACATATACGTACGCATTGGAAACTCTTTACGAGAAGAAATAACGCATAGTACAAAATTAGCTTGTATCTCCAAAACTACACGTTGTATCTCGAAAAGAATTGTCGTGGCGTGTACGTCTTAACATGTAGCATCTAAAGAGAACCAAAAGGAGAATTTTCTTTGGTCAAAATTTTTCAGAAAATCACGTTTTAAGGAGATCCCGCATCGTGCGAAATTATCTTGTTTTTCCTAAACAACACGTTGTAAGTCGAAAAGCTTTCATGTTGCGTGTATGTCTAAGTGTGTAGCCTCAAAAGAGAAGGCACAGGACAGTTTTCTCTCGAAAGGATATGTAAGAATACCACTTCATAAGGAAATACAGTTTTGCAGAGTAAAGACATATACGTACGCATTGGAAACTCTTTACGAGAAGAAATAACGCATCGTACAAAATTAGCTTTTATCTCCAAAACTACACGTTGTATCTCGAAAAGAATTGTTGTGGCGTGTACGTCTTAACATGTAGCATCTAAAGAGAACCAAAAGGAGAATTTTCTTTCGTCAAAATTTTTCAGAAAATCACGTTTAAGGAAATCCCGCATCGTGCGAAATTATCTTGTTTTTCCTAAACAACACGTTGTAAGTCGAAAAGCTTTCATGTTGCGTGTATGTCTAAGTGTGTAGCCTCAAAAGAGAAGGCACAGGACAGTTTTCTCTCGAAAGGATATGTAAGAATACCACTTCATAAGGAAATACAGTTTTGCAGAGTAAAGACATATACGTACGCATTGGAAACTCTTTACGAGAAGAAATAACGCATAGTACAAAATTAGCTTGTATCTCCAAAACTACACGTTGTATCTCGAAAAGAATTGTTGTGGCGTGTACGTCTTAACATGTAGCATCTAAAGAGAACCAAAAGGAGAATTTTCTTTCGTCAAAATTTTTCAGAAAATCACGTTTTAAGGAAATCCCGCATCGTGCGAAATTATCTTGTTTTTCCTAAACAACACGTTGTAAGTCGAAAAGCTTTCATGTTGCGTGTATGTCTAAGTGTGTAGCCTCAAAAGAGAAGGCACAGGACAGTTTTCTCTCGAAAGGATATGTAAGAATACCACTTCATAAGGAAATACAGTTTTGCAGAGTAAAGACATATACGTACGCATTGGAAACTCTTTACGAGAAGAAATAACACATAGTACAAAAATAGCTTGTATCTCCAAAACTACACGTTGTATCTCGAAAAGAATTGTTGTGGCGTGTACGTCTTAACATGTAGCATCTAAAGAGAACCAAAAGGAGAATTTTCTTTCGTCAAAATTTTTCAGAAAATCACGTTTTAAGGAAATCCCGCATCGTGCGAAATTATCTTGTTTTTCCTAAACAACACGTTGTAAGTCGAAAAGCTTTCATGTTGCGTGTATGTCTAAGTGTGTAGCCTCAAAAGAGAAGGCACAGGACAGTTTTCTCTCGAAAGGATATGTAAGAATACCACTTCATAAGGAAATACAGTTTTGCAGAGTAAAGACATATATGTACGCATTGGAAACTCTTTACGAGAAGAAATAACGCATAGTACAAAATTAGCTTGTATCTCCAAAACTACACGTTGTATCTCGAAAAGAATTGTTGTGGCGTGTACGTCTTAACATGTAGCATCTAAAGAGAACCAAAAGGAGAATTTTCTTTCGTCAAAATTTTTCAGAAAATCACGTTTTAAGGAAATCCCGCATCGTGCGAAATTATCTTGTTTTTCCTAAACAACACGTTGTAAGTCGAAAAGCTTTCATGTTGCGTGTATGTCTAAGTGTGTAGCCTCAAAAGAGAAGGCACAGGACAGTTTTCTCTCGAAAGGATATGTAAGAATACCACTTCATAAGGAAATACAGTTTTGCAGAGTAAAGACATATACGTACGCATTGGAAACTCTTTACGAGAAGAAATAACGCATAGTACAAAATTAGCTTGTATCTCCAAAACTACACGTTGTATCTCGAAAAGAATTGTTGTGGCGTGTACGTCTTAACATGTAGCATCTAAAGAGAACCAAAAGGAGAATTTTCTTTCGTCAAAATTTTTCAGAAAATCACGTTTTAAGGAAATCCCGCATCGTGCGAAATTATCTTGTTTTTCCTAAACAACACGTTGTAAGTCGAAAAGCTTTCATGTTGCGTGTATGTCTAAGTGTGTAGCCTCAAAAGAGAAGGCACAGGACAGTTTTCTCTCGAAAGGATATGTAAGAATACCACTTCATAAGGAAATACAGTTTTGCAGAGTAAAGACATATACGTACGCATTGGAAACTCTTTACGAGAAGAAATAACGCATCGTACAAAATTAGCTTGTATCTCCAAAACTACACGTTGTATCTCGAAAAGAATTGTTGTGGCGTGTACGTCTTAACATGTAGCATCTAAAGAGAACCAAAAGGAGAATTTTCTTTCGTCAAAATTTTTCAGAAAATCACGTTTTAAGGAAATCCCGCATCGTGCGAAATTATCTTGTTTTTCCTAAACAACACGTTGTAAGTCGAAAAGCTTTCATGTTGCGTGTATGTCTAAGTGTGTAGCCTCAAAAGAGAAGGCACAGGACAGTTTTCTCTCGAAAGGATATGTAAGAATACCACTTCATAAGGAAATACAGTTTTGCAGAGTAAAGACATATACGTACGCATTGGAAACTCTTTACGAGAAGAAATAACGCATAGTACAAAATTAGCTTGTATCTCCAAAACTACACGTTGTATCTCGAAAAGAATTGTTGTGGCGTGTACGTCTTAACATGTAGCATCTAAAGAGAACCAAAAGGAGAATTTTCTTTCGTCAAAATTTTTCAGAAAACACGTTTTAAGGAAATATCGCATCGTGCGAAATTATCTTGTTTTTCCTAAACAACACGTTGTAAGTCGAAAAGCTTTCATGTTGCGTGTATGTCTAAGTGTGTAGCCTCAAAAGAGAAGGCACAGGACAGTTTTCTCTCGAAAGGATATGTAAGAATACCACTTCATAAGGAAATACAGTTTTGCAGAGTAAAGACATATACGTACGCATTGGAAACTCTTTACGAGAAGAAATAACGCATCGTACAAAATTAGCTTGTATCTCCAAAACTACACGTTGTATCTCGAAAAGAATTGTTGTGGCGTGTACGTCTTAACATGTAGCATCTAAAGAGAACCAAAAGGAGAATTTTCTTTCGTCAAAATTTTTCAGAAAATCACGTTTTAAGGAAATCCCGCATCGTGCGAAATTATCTTGTTTTTCCTAAACAACACGTTGTAAGTCGAAAAGCTTTCATGTTGCGTGTATGTCTAAGTGTGTAGCCTCAAAAGAGAAGGCACAGGACAGTTTTCTCTCGAAAGGATATGTAAGAATACCACTTCATAAGGAAATACAGTTTTGCAGAGTAAAGACATATACGTACGCATTGGAAACTCTTTACGAGAAGAAATAACGCATAGTACAAAATTAGCTTGTATCTCCAAAACTACACGTTGTATCTCGAAAAGAATTGTTGTGGCGTGTACGTCTTAACATGTAGCATCTAAAGAGAACCAAAAGGAGAATTTTCTTTCGTCAAAATTTTTCAGAAAATCACGTTTTAAGGAAATCCCGCATCGTGCGAAATTATCTTGTTTTTCCTAAACAACACGTTGTAAGTCGAAAAGCTTTCATGTTGCGTGTATGTCTAAGTGTGTAGCCTCAAAAGAGAAGGCACAGGACAGTTTTCTCTCGAAAGGATATGTAAGAATACCACTTCATAAGGAAATACAGTTTTGCAGAGTAAAGACATATACGTACGCATTGGAAACTCTTTACGAGAAGAAATAACGCATAGTACAAAATTAGCTTGTATCTCCAAAACTACACGTTGTATCTCGAAAAGAATTGTTGTGGCGTGTACGTCTTAACATGTAGCATCTAAAGAGAACCAAAAGGAGAATTTTCTTTCGTCAAAATTTTTCAGAAAATCACGTTTTAAGGAAATCCCGCATCGTGCGAAATTATCTTGTTTTTCCTAAACAACACGTTGTAAGTCGAAAAGCTTTCATGTTGCGTGTATGTCTAAGTGTGTAGCCTCAAAAGAGAAGGCACAGGACAGTTTTCTCTCGAAAGGATATGTAAGAATACCACTTCATAAGGAAATACAGTTTTGCAGAGTAAAGACATATAGTACGCATTGGAAACTCTTTACAAGAAGAAATAATGCATCGTACAAAATTAGCTTGTATCTCCAAAACTACACGTTGTATCTCGAAAAGAATTGTTGTGGCGTGTACGTCTTAACATGTAGCATCTAAAGAGAACCAAAAGGAGAATTTTCTTTCGTCAAAATTTTTCAGAAAATCACGTTTTAAGGAAATCCCGCATCGTGCGAAATTATCTTGTTTTTCCTAAACAACACGTTGTAAGTCGAAAAGCTTTCATGTTGCGTGTATGTCTAAGTGTGTAGCCTCAAAAGAGAAGGCACAGGACAGTTTTCTCTCGAAAGGATATGTAAGAATACCACTTCATAAGGAAATACAGTTTTGCAGAGTAAAGACATATACGTACGCATTGGAAACTCTTTACGAGAAGAAATAACGCATAGTACAAAATTAGCTTGTATCTCCAAAACTACACGTTGTATCTCGAAAAGAATTGTTGTGGCGTGTACGTCTTAACATGTAGCATCTAAAGAGAACCAAAAGGAGAATTTTCTTTCGTCAAAATTTTTCAGAAAATCACGTTTTAAGGAAATCCCGCATCGTGGGAAATTATCTTGTTTTTCCTAAACAACACGTTGTAAGTCGAAAAGCTTTCATGTTGCGTGTATGTCTAAGTGTGTAGCCTCAAAAGAGAAGGCACAGGACAGTTTTCTCTCGAAAGGATATGTAAGAATACCACTTCATAAGGAAATACAGTTTTGCAGAGTAAAGACATATACGTACGCATTGGAAACTCTTTACGAGATGAAATAACGCATAGTACAAAATTAGCTTGTATCTCCAAAACTACACGTTGTATCTCGAAAAGAATTGTTGTGGCATGTACGTCTTAACATGTAGCATCTAAAGAGAACCAAAAGGAGAATTTTCTTTCGTCAAAATTTTTCAGAAAATCACGTTTTAAGGAAATCCCGCATCGTGCGAAATTATCTTGTTTTTCCTAAACAACACGTTGTAAGTCGAAAAGCTTTCATGTTGCGTATATGTCTAAGTGTGTAGCCTCAAAAGAGAAGGCACAGGACAGTTTTCTCTCGAAAGGATATGTAAGAATACCACTTCATAAGGAAATACAGTTTTGCAGAGTAAAGACATATACGTACGCATTGGAAACTCTTTACGAGAAGAAATAACGCATAGTACAAAATTAGCTTGTATCTCCAAAACTACACGTTGTATCTCGAAAAGAATTGTTGTGGCGTGTACGTCTTAACATGTAGCATCTAAGGAGAACCAAAAGGAGAATTTTCTTTCGTCAAAATTTTTCAGAAAATCACGTTTTAAGGAAATCCCGCATCGTGCAAAATTATCTTGTTTTTCCTAAACAACACGTTGTAAGTCGAAAAGCTTTCATGTTGCGTGTATGTCTAAGTGTGTAGCCTCAAAAGAGAAGGCACAGGACAGTTTTCTCTCGAAAGGATATGTAAGAATACCACTTCATAAGGAAATACAGTTTTGCAGAGTAAAGACATATACGTACGCATTGGAAACTCTTTACGAGAAGAAATAACGCATAGTACAAAATTAGCTTGTATCTCCAAAACTACACGTTGTATCTCGAAAAGAATTGTTGTGGCGTGTACGTCTTAACATGTAGCATCTAAAGAGAACCAAAAGGAGAATTTTCTTTCGTCAAAATTTTTCAGAAAATCACGTTTTAAGGAAATCCCGCATCGTGCGAAATTATCTTGTTTTTCCTAAACAACACGTTGTAAGTCGAAAAGCTTTCATGTTGCGTGTATGTCTAAGTGTGTAGCCTCAAAAGAGAAGGCACAGGACAGTTTTCTCTCGAAAGGATATGTAAGAATACCACTTCATAAGGAAATACAGTTTTGCAGAGTAAAGACATATACGTACGCATTGGAAACTCTTTACGAGAAGAAATAACGCATAGTACAAAATTAGCTTGTATCTCCAAAACTACACGTTGTATCTCGAAAAGAATTGTTGTGGCGTGTACGTCTTAACATGTAGCATCTAAAGAGAACCAAAAGGAGAATTTTCTTTCGTCAAAATTTTTCAGAAAATCACGTTTTAAGGAAATCCCGCATCGTGCGAAATTATCTTGTTTTTCCTAAACAACACGTTGTAAGTCGAAAAGCTTTCATGTTGCGTGTATGTCTAAGTGTGTAGCCTCAAAAGAGAAGGCACAGGACAGTTTTCTCTCGAAAGGATATGTAAGAATACCACTTCATAAGGAAATACAGTTTTGCAGAGTAAAGACATATACGTACGCATTGGAAACTCTTTACGAGAAGAAATAACGCATAGTACAAAATTAGCTTGTATCTCCAAAACTACACGTTGTATCTCGAAAAGAATTGTTGTGGCGTGTACGTCTTAACATGTAGCATCTAAAGAGAACCAAAAGGAGAATTTTCTTTCGTCAAAATTTTTCAGAAAATCACGTTTTAAGGAAATCCCGCATCGTGCGAAATTATCTTGTTTTTCCTAAACAACACGTTGTAAGTCGAAAAGCTTTCATGTTGCGTGTATGTCTAAGTGTGTAGCCTCAAAAGAGAAGGCACAGGACAGTTTTCTCTCGAAAGGATATGTAAGAATACCACTTCATAAGGAAATACAGTTTTGCAGAGTAAAGACATATAGTACGCATTGGAAACTCTTTACGAGAAGAAATAACGCATCGTACAAAATTAGCTTGTATCTCCAAAACTACACGTTGTATCTCGAAAAGAATTGTTGTGGCGTGTACGTCTTAACATGTAGCATCTAAAGAGAACCAAAAGGAGAATTTTCTTTCGTCAAAATTTTTCAGAAAATCACGTTTTAAGGAAATCCCGCATCGTGCGAAATTATCTTGTTTTTCCTAAACAACACGTTGTAAGTCGAAAAGCTTTCATGTTGCGTGTATGTCTAAGTGTGTAGCCTCAAAAGAGAAGGCACAGGACAGTTTTCTCTCGAAAGGATATGTAAGAATACCACTTCATAAGGAAATACAGTTTTGCAGAGTAAAGACATATACGTACGCATTGGAAACTCTTTACGAGAAGAAATAACGCATCGTACAAAATTAGCTTGTATCTCCAAAACTACACGTTGTATCTCGAAAAGAATTGTTGTGGCGTGTACGTCTTAACATGTAGCATCTAAAGAGAACCAAAAGGAGAATTTTCTTTCGTCAAAATTTTTCAGAAAATCACGTTTTAAGGAAATCCCGCATCGTGCGAAATTATCTTGTTTTTCCTAAACAACACGTTGTAAGTCGAAAAGCTTTCATGTTGCGTGTATGTCTAAGTGTGTAGCCTCAAAAGAGAAGGCACAGGACAGTTTTCTCTCGAAAGGATATGTAAGAATACCACTTCATAAGGAAATACAGTTTTGCAGAGTAAAGACATATACGTACGCATTGGAAACTCTTTACGAGAAGAAATAACGCATAGTACAAAATTAGCTTGTATCTCCAAAACTACACGTTGTATCTCGAAAAGAATTGTTGTGGCGTGTACGTCTTAACATGTAGCATCTAAAGAGAACCAAAAGGAGAATTTTCTTTCGTCAAAATTTTTCAGAAAATCACGTTTTAAGGAAATCCCGCATCGTGCGAAATTATCTTGTTTTTCCTAAACAACACGTTGTAAGTCGAAAAGCTTTCATGTTGCGTGTATGTCTAAGTGTGTAGCCTCAAAAGAGAAGGCACAGGACAGTTTTCTCTCGAAAGGATATGTAAGAATACCACTTCATAAGGAAATACAGTTTTGCAGAGTAAAGACATATACGTACGCATTGGAAACTCTTTACGAGAAGAAATAACGCATAGTACAAAATTAGCTTGTATCTCCAAAACTACACGTTGTATCTCGAAAAGAATTGTTGTGGCGTGTACGTCTTAACATGTAGCATCTAAAGAGAACCAAAAGGAGAATTTTCTTTCGTCAAAATTTTTCAGAAAATCACGTTTTAAGGAAATCCCGCATCGTGCAAAATTATCTTGTTTTTCCTAAACAACACGTTGTAAGTCGAAAAGCTTTCATGTTGCGTGTATGTCTAAGTGTGTAGCCTCAAAAGAGAAGGCACAGGACAGTTTTCTCTCGAAAGGATATGTAAGAATACCACTTCATAAGGAAATACAGTTTTGCAGAGTAAACACATATACGTACGCATTGGAAACTCTTTACGAGAAGAAATAACGCATAGTACAAAATTAGCTTGTATCTCCAAAACTACACGTTGTATCTCGAAAAGAATTGTTGTGGCGTGTACGTCTTAACATGTAGCATCTAAAGAGAACCAAAAGGAGAATTTTCTTTCGTCAAAATTTTTCAGAAAATCACGTTTTAAGGAAATCCCGCATCGTGCGAAATTATCTTGTTTTTCCTAAACAACACGTTGTAAGTCGAAAAGCTTTCATGTTGCGTGTATGTCTAAGTGTGTAGCCTCAAAAGAGAAGGCACAGGACAGTTTTCTCTCGAAAGGATATGTAAGAATACCACTTCATAAGGAAATACAGTTTTGCAGAGTAAAGACATATACGTACGCATTGGAAACTCTTTACGAGAAGAAATAACGCATCGTACAAAATTAGCTTGTATCTCCAAAACTACACGTTGTATCTCGAAAAGAATTGTTGTGGCGTGTACGTCTTAACATGTAGCATCTAAAGAGAACCAAAAGGAGAATTTTCTTTCGTCAAAATTTTTCAGAAAATCACGTTTTAAGGAAATCCCGCATCGTGCGAAATTATCTTGTTTTTCCTAAACAACACGTTGTAAGTCGAAAAGCTTTCATGTTGCGTGTATGTCTAAGTGTGTAGCCTCAAAAGAGAAGGCACAGGACAGTTTTCTCTCGAAAGGATATGTAAGAATACCACTTCATAAGGAAATACAGTTTTGCAGAGTAAAGACATATACGTACGCATTGGAAACTCTTTACGAGAAGAAATAACGCATAGTACAAAATTAGCTTGTATCTCCAAAACTACACGTTGTATCTCGAAAAGAATTGTTGTGGCGTGTACGTCTTAACATGTAGCATCTAAAGAGAACCAAAAGGAGAATTTTCTTTCGTCAAAATTTTTCAGAAAATCACGTTTTAAGGAAATCCCGCATCGTGCGAAATTATCTTGTTTTTCCTAAACAACACGTTGTAAGTCGAAAAGCTTTCATGTTGCGTGTATGTCTAAGTGTGTAGCCTCAAAAGAGAAGGCACAGGACAGTTTTCTCTCGAAAGGATATGTAAGAATACCACTTCATAAGGAAATACAGTTTTGCAGAGTAAAGACATATACGTACGCATTGGAAACTCTTTACGAGAAGAAATAACGCATAGTACAAAATTAGCTTGTATCTCCAAAACTACACGTTGTATCTCGAAAAGAATTGTTGTGGCGTGTACGTCTTAACATGTAGCATCTAAAGAGAACCAAAAGGAGAATTTTCTTTCGTCAAAATTTTTCAGAAAATCACGTTTTAAGGAAATCCCGCATCGTGCGAAATTATCTTGTTTTTCCTAAACAACACGTTGTAAGTCGAAAAGCTTTCATGTTGCGTGTATGTCTAAGTGTGTAGCCTCAAAAGAGAAGGCACAGGACAGTTTTCTCTCGAAAGGATATGTAAGAATACCACTTCATAAGGAAATACAGTTTTGCAGAGTAAAGACATATAGTACGCATTGGAAACTCTTTACGAGAAGAAATAACGCATCGTACAAAATTAGCTTGTATCTCCAAAACTACACGTTGTATCTCGAAAAGAATTGTTGTGGCGTGTACGTCTTAACATGTAGCATCTAAAGAGAACCAAAAGGAGAATTTTCTTTCGTCAAAATTTTTCAGAAAATCACGTTTTAAGGAAATCCCGCATCGTGCGAAATTATCTTGTTTTTCCTAAACAACACGTTGTAAGTCGAAAAGCTTTCATGTTGCGTGTATGTCTAAGTGTGTAGCCTCAAAAGAGAAGGCACAGGACAGTTTTCTCTCGAAAGGATATGTAAGAATACCACTTCATAAGGAAATACAGTTTTGCAGAGTAAAGACATATACGTACGCATTGGAAACTCTTTACGAGAAGAAATAACGCATAGTACAAAATTAGCTTGTATCTCCAAAACTACACGTTGTATCTCGAAAAGAATTGTTGTGGCGTGTACGTCTTAACATGTAGCATCTAAAGAGAACCAAAAGGAGAATTTTCTTTCGTCAAAATTTTTCAGAAAATCACGTTTTAAGGAAATCCCGCATCGTGGGAAATTATCTTGTTTTTCCTAAACAACACGTTGTAAGTCGAAAAGCTTTCATGTTGCGTGTATGTCTAAGTGTGTAGCCTCAAAAGAGAAGGCACAGGACAGTTTTCTCTCGAAAGGATATGTAAGAATACCACTTCATAAGGAAATACAGTTTTGCAGAGTAAAGACATATACGTACGCATTGGAAACTCTTTACGAGATGAAATAACGCATAGTACAAAATTAGCTTGTATCTCCAAAACTACACGTTGTATCTCGAAAAGAATTGTTGTGGCATGTACGTCTTAACATGTAGCATCTAAAGAGAACCAAAAGGAGAATTTTCTTTCGTCAAAATTTTTCAGAAAATCACGTTTTAAGGAAATCCCGCATCGTGCGAAATTATCTTGTTTTTCCTAAACAACACGTTGTAAGTCGAAAAGCTTTCATGTTGCGTGTATGTCTAAGTGTGTAGCCTCAAAAGAGAAGGCACAGGACAGTTTTCTCTCGAAAGGATATGTAAGAATACCACTTCATAAGGAAATACAGTTTTGCAGAGTAAAGACATATACGTACGCATTGGAAACTCTTTACGAGAAGAAATAACGCATAGTACAAAATTAGCTTGTATCTCCAAAACTACACGTTGTATCTCGAAAAGAATTGTTGTGGCGTGTACGTCTTAACATGTAGCATCTAAGGAGAACCAAAAGGAGAATTTTCTTTCGTCAAAATTTTTCAGAAAATCACGTTTTAAGGAAATCCCGCATCTTGCAAAATTATCTTGTTTTTCCTAAACAACACGTTGTAAGTCGAAAAGCTTTCATGTTGCGTGTATGTCTAAGTGTGTAGCCTCAAAAGAGAAGGCACAGGACAGTTTTCTCTCGAAAGGATATGTAAGAATACCACTTCATAAGGAAATACAGTTTTGCAGAGTAAAGACATATACGTACGCATTGGAAACTCTTTACGAGAAGAAATAACGCATCGTACAAAATTAGCTTGTATCTCCAAAACTACAGCTTGTATCTCGAAAAGAATTGTTGTGGCGTGTACGTCTTAACATGTAGCATCTAAAGAGAACCAAAAGGAGAATTTTCTTTCGTCAAAATTTTTCAGAAAATCACGTTTTAAGGAAATCCCGCATCGTGCGAAATTTTCTTGTTTTTCCTAAACAACACGTTGTAAGTCGAAAAGCTTTCATGTTGCGTGTATGTCTAAGTGTGTAGCCTCAAAAGAGAAGCGACAGGACAGTTTTCTCTCGAAAGGATATGCAAGAATACCACTTCATAAGGAAATACAGTTTTTGCAGAGTAAAGACATATACGTACGCATTGGAAACTCTTTACGAGAAGAAATAACGCATCGTACAAAATTAGCTTGTATCTCCAAAACTACACGTTGTATCTCGAAAAGAATTGTTGTGGCGTGTACGTCTTAACATGTAGCATCTAAAGAGAACCAAAAGGAGAATTTTCTTTCGTCAAAATTTTTCAGAAAATCACGTTTTAAGGAAATCCGCATCGTGCGAAATTTTCTTGTTTTTCCTAAACAACACGTTGTAAGTCGAAAAGCTTTCATGTTGCGTGTATGTCTAAGTGTGTAGCCTCAAAAGAGAAGGCACAGGACAGTTTTCTCTCGAAAGGATATGCAAGAATACCACTTCATAAGGAAATACAGTTTTGCAGAGTAAAGACATATACGTACGCATTGGAAACTCTTTACGAGAAGAAATAACGCATCGTACAAAATTAGCTTGTATCTCCAAAACTACACGTTGTATCTCGAAAAGAATTGTTGTGGCGTGTACGTCTTAACATGTAGCATCTAAAGAGAACCAAAAGGAGAATTTTCTTTCGTCAAAATTTTTCAGAAAATCACGTTTTAAGGAAATCCCGCATCGTGCGAATTATCTTGTTTTTCCTAAACAACACGTTGTAAGTCGAAAAGCTTTCATGTTGCGTGTATGTCTAAGTGTGTTAGCCTCAAAAGAGAAGGCACAGGACAGTTTTCTCTCGAAAGGATATGTAAGAATACCACTTCATAAGGAAATACAGTTTTGCAGAGTAAAGACATATACGTACGCATTGGAAACTCTTTACGAGAAGAAATAACGCATCGTACAAAATTAGCTTGTATCTCCAAAACTACACGTTGTATCTCGAAAAGAATTGTTGTGGCGTGTACGTCTTAACATGTAGCATCTAAAGAGAACCAAAAGGAGAATTTTCTTTCGTCAAAATTTTTCAGAAAATCACGTTTTAAGGAAATCCCGCATCGTGCGAAATTATCTTGTTTTTCCTAAACAACACGTTGTAAGTCGAAAAGCTTTCATGTTGCGTGTATGTCTAAGTGTGTAGCCTCAAAAGAGAAGGCACAGGACAGTTTTCTCTCGAAAGGATATGTAAGAATACCACTTCATAAGGAAATACAGTTTTGCAGAGTAAAGACATATACGTACGCATTGGAAACTCTTTACGAGAAGAAATAACGCATCGTACAAAATTAGCTTGTATCTCCAAAACTACACGTTGTATCTCGAAAAGAATTGTTGTGGCGTGTACGTCTTAACATGTAGCATCTAAAGAGAACCAAAAGGAGAATTTTCTTTCGTCAAAATTTTTCAGAAAATCACGTTTTAAGGAAATCCCGCATCGTGCGAAAATTATCTTGTTTTTCCTAAACAACACGTTGTAAGTCGAAAAGCTTTCATGTTGCGTGTATGTCTAAGTGTGTAGCCTCAAAAGAGAAGGCACAGGACAGTTTTCTCTCGAAAGATATGTAAGAATACCACTTCATAAGGAAATACAGTTTTGCAGAGTAAAGACATATACGTACGCATTGGAAACTCTTTACGAGAAGAAATAACGCATCGTACAAAATTAGCTTGTATCTCCAAAACTACACGTTGTATCTCGAAAAGAATTGTTGTGGCGTGTACGTCTTAACATGTAGCATCTAAAGAGAACCAAAAGGAGAATTTTCTTTCGTCAAAATTTTTCAGAAAATCACGTTTTAAGGAAATCCCGCATCGTGCGAAATTTTCTTGTTTTTCCTAAACAACACGTTGTAAGTCGAAAAGCTTTCATGTTGCGTGTATGTCTAAGTGTGTAGCCTCAAAAGAGAAGGCACAGGACAGTTTTCTCTCGAAAGGATATGCAAGAATACCACTTCATAAGGAAATACAGTTTTGCAGAGTAAAGACATATACGTACGCATTGGAAACTCTTTACGAGAAGAAATAACGCATCGTACAAAATTAGCTTGTATCTCCAAAACTACACGTTGTATCTCGAAAAGAATTGTTGTGGCGTGTACGTCTTAACATGTAGCATCTAAAGAGAACCAAAAGGAGAATTTTCTTTCGTCAAAATTTTTCAGAAAATCACGTTTTAAGGAAATCCCGCATCGTGCGAAATTATCTTGTTTTTCCTAAACAACACGTTGTAAGTCGAAAAGCTTTCATGTTGCGTGTATGTCTAAGTGTGTAGCCTCAAAAGAGAAGGCACAGGACAGTTTTCTCTCGAAAGGATATGTAAGAATACCACTTCATAAGGAAATACAGTTTTGCAGAGTAAAGACATATACGTACGCATTGGAAACTCTTTACGAGAAGAAATAACGCATCGTACAAAATTAGCTTGTATCTCCAAAACTACACGTTGTATCTCGAAAAGAATTGTTGTGGCGGTGTACGTCTTAACATGTAGCATCTAAAGAGAACCAAAAGGAGAATTTTCTTTCGTCAAAATTTTTCAGAAAATCACGTTTTAAGGAAATCCCGCATCGTGCGAAATTATCTTGTTTTTCCTAAACAACACGTTGTAAGTCGAAAAGCTTTCATGTTGCGTGTATGTCTAAGTGTGTAGCCTCAAAAGAGAAGGCACAGGACAGTTTTCTCTCGAAAGGATATGTAAGAATACCACTTCATAAGGAAATACAGTTTTGCAGAGTAAAGACATATACGTACGCATTGGAAACTCTTTACGAGAAGAAATAACGCATCGTACAAAATTAGCTTGTATCTCCAAAACTACACGTTGTATCTCGAAAAGAATTGTTGTGGCGTGTACGTCTTAACATGTAGCATCTAAAGAGAACCAAAAGGAGAATTTTCTTTCGTCAAAATTTTTCAGAAAATCACGTTTTAAGGAAATCCCGCATCGTGCGAAATTATCTTGTTTTTCCTAAACAACACGTTGTAAGTCGAAAAGCTTTCATGTTGCGTGTATGTCTAAGTGTGTAGCCTCAAAAGAGAAGGCACAGGACAGTTTTCTCTCGAAAGGATATGTAAGAATACCACTTCATAAGGAAATACAGTTTTGCAGAGTAAAGACATATACGTACGCATTGGAAACTCTTTACGAGAAGAAATAACGCATCGTACAAAATTAGCTTGTATCTCCAAAACTACACGTTGTATCTCGAAAAGAATTGTTGTGGCGTGTACGTCTTAACATGTAGCATCTAAAGAGAACCAAAAGGAGAATTTTCTTTCGTCAAAATTTTTCAGAAAATCACGTTTTAAGGAAATCCCGCATCGTGCGAAATTATCTTGTTTTTCCTAAACAACACGTTGTAAGTCGAAAAGCTTTCATGTTGCGTGTATGTCTAAGTGTGTAGCCTCAAAAGAGAAGGCACAGGACAGTTTTCTCTCGAAAGGATATGTAAGAATACCACTTCATAAGGAAATACAGTTTTGCAGAGTAAAGACATATACGTAGCCATTGGAAACTCTTTACGAGAAGAAATAACGCATCGTACAAAATTAGCTTGTATCTCCAAAACTACACGTTGTATCTCGAAAAGAATTGTTGTGGCGTGTACGTCTTAACATGTAGCATCTAAAGAGAACCAAAAGGAGAATTTTCTTTCGTCAAAATTTTTCAGAAAATCACGTTTTAAGGAAATCCGCATCGTGCGAAATTATCTTGTTTTTCCTAAACAACACGTTGTAAGTCGAAAAGCTTTCATGTTGCGTGTATGTCTAAGTGTGTAGCCTCAAAAGAGAAGGCACAGGACAGTTTTCTCTCGAAAGGATATGTAAGAATACCACTTCATAAGGAAATACAGTTTTGCAGAGTAAAGGACATATACGTACGCATTGGAAACTCTTTACGAGAAGAAATAACGCATCGTACAAAATTAGCTTGTATCTCCAAAACTACACGTTGTATCTCGAAAAGAATTGTTGTGGCGTGTACGTCTTAACATGTAGCATCTAAAGAGAACCAAAAGGAGAATTTTCTTTCGTCAAAATTTTTCAGAAAATCACGTTTTAAGGAAATCCCGCATCGTGCGAAATTATCTTGTTTTTCTAAACAACACTTTGTAAGTCGAAAAGCTTTCATGTTGCGTGTATGTCTAAGTGTGTAGCCTCAAAAGAGAAGGCACAGGACAGTTTTCTCTCGAAAGGATATGCTAAGAATACCACTTCATAAGGAAATACAGTTTTGCAGAGTAAAGACATACGTACGCATTGGAAACTCTTTACGAGAAGAAATAACGCATCGTACAAAATTAGCTTGTATCTCCAAAACTACACGTTGTATCTCGAAAAGAATTGTTGTGGGCTGTACGTCTTAACATGTAGCATCTAAAGAGAACCAAAGGAGAATTTTCTTTCGTCAAAATTTTTCAGAAAATCACGTTTTAAGGAAATCCCGCATCGTGCGAAATTTTCTTGTTTTTCCTAAACAACACGTTGTAAGTCGAAAAGCTTTCATGTTGCGTGTATGTCTAAGTGTGTAGCCTCAAAAGAGAGGCACAGGACAGTTTTCTCTCGAAAGGATATGCAAGAATACCACTTCATAAGGAAATACAGTTTTGCAGAGTAAAGACATATACGTACGCATTGGAAACTCTTTACGAGAAGAAATAACGCATCGTACAAAATTAGCTTGTATCTCCAAAACTACACGTTGTATCTCGAAAAGAATTGTTTGTGGCGTGTACGTCTTAACATGTAGCATCTAAAGAGAACCAAAAGGAGAATTTCTTTCGTCAAAATTTTTCAGAAAATCACGTTTTAAGGAAATCCGCATCGTGCGAAATTATCTTGTTTTTCCTAAACAACACGTTGTAAGTCGAAAAGCTTTCATGTTGCGTGTATGTCTAAGTGTGTAGCCTCAAAAGAGAAGGCACAGGACAGTTTTCTCTCGAAAGGATATGTAAGAATACCACTTCATAGGAAATACAGTTTTGCAGAGTAAAGACATATACGTACGCATTGGAAACTCTTTACGAGAAGAAATAACGCATCGTACAAAATTAGCTTGTATCTCCAAAACTACACGTTGTATCTCGAAAAGAATTGTTGTGGCGTGTACGTCTTAACATGTAGCATCTAAAGAGAACCAAAAGGAGAATTTTCTTTCGTCAAAATTTTTCAGAAAATCACGTTTTAAGGAAATCCCGCATCGTGCGAAATTATCTTGTTTTTCCTAAACAACACGTTGTAAGTCGAAAAGCTTTCATGTTGCGTGTATGTCTAAGTGTGTAGCCTCAAAAGAGAAGGCACAGGACAGTTTTCTCTCGAAAGGATATGTAAGAATACCACTTCATAAGGAAATACAGTTTTGCAGAGTAAAGACATATACGTACGCATTGGAAACTCTTTACGAGAAGAAATAACGCATCGTACAAAATTAGCTTGTATCTCCAAAACTACACGTTGTATCTCGAAAAGAATTGTTGTGGCGTGTACGTCTTAACATGTAGCATCTAAAGAGAACCAAAAGGAGAATTTTCTTTCGTCAAAATTTTTCAGAAAATCACGTTTTAAGGAAATCCCGCATCGTGCGAAATTATCTTGTTTTTCCTAAACAACACGTTGTAAGTCGAAAAGCTTTCATGTTGCGTGTATGTCTAAGTGTGTAGCCTCAAAAGAGAAGGCACAGGACAGTTTTCTCTCGAAAGGATATGTAAGAATACCACTTCATAAGGAAATACAGTTTTGCAGAGTAAAGACATATACGTACGCATTGGAAACTCTTTACGAGAAGAAATAACGCATCGTACAAAATTAGCTTGTATCTCTAAAACTACACGTTGTATCTCGAAAGAATTGTTGTGGCGGTGTACGTCTTAACATGTAGCATCTAAAGAGAACCAAAAGGAGAATTTTCTTTCGTCAAAATTTTTCAGAAAATCACGTTTTAAGGAAATCCCGCATCGTGCGAAATTATCTTGTTTTTCCTAAACAACACGTTGTAAGTCGAAAAGCTTTCATGTTGCGTGTATGTCTAAGTGTGTAGCCTCAAAAGAGAAGGCACAGGACAGTTTTCTCTCGAAAGGATATGTAAGAATACCACTTCATAAGGAAATACAGTTTTGCAGAGTAAAGACATATACGTACGCATTGGAAACTCTTTACGAGAAGAAATAACGCATCGTACAAAATTAGCTTGTATCTCCAAAACTACACGTTGTATCTCGAAAAGAATTGTTGTGGCGTGTACGTCTTAACATGTAGCATCTAAAGAGAACCAAAAGGAGAATTTTCTTTCGTCAAAATTTTTCAGAAAATCACGTTTTAAGGAAATCCCGCATCGTGCGAAATTATCTTGTTTTTCCTAAACAACACGTTGTAAGTCGAAAAGCTTTCATGTTGCGTGTATGTCTAGTGTGTAGCCTCAAAAGAGAAGGCACAGGACAGTTTTCTCTCGAAAGGATATGTAAGAATACCACTTCATAAGAAATACAGTTTTGCAGAGTAAAGACATATACGTACGCATTGGAAACTCTTTACGAGAAGAAATAACGCATCGTACAAAATTAGCTTGTATCTCCAAAACTACACGTTGTATCTCGAAAAGAATTGTTGTGGCGTGTACGTCTTAACATGTAGCATCTAAAGAGAACCAAAAGGAGAATTTTCTTTCGTCAAAATTTTTCAGAAAATCACGTTTTAAGGAAATCCCGCATCGTGCGAAATTATCTTGTTTTTCCTAAACAACACGTTGTAAGTCGAAAAGCTTTCATGTTGCGTGTATGTCTAAGTGTGTAGCCTCAAAAGAGAAGGCACAGGACAGTTTTCTCTCGAAAGGATATGTAAGAATACCACTTCATAAGGAAATACAGTTTTGCAGAGTAAAGACATATACGTACGCATTGGAAACTCTTTACGAGAAGAAATAACGCATCGTACAAAATTAGCTTGTATCTCCAAAACTACACGTTGTATCTCGAAAAGAATTGTTGTGGCGTGTACGTCTTAACATGTAGCATCTAAAGAGAACCAAAAGGAGAATTTTCTTTCGTCAAAATTTTTCAGAAAATCACGTTTTAAGGAAATCCCGCATCGTGCGAAATTATCTTGTTTTTCCTAAACAACACGTTGTAAGTCGAAAAGCTTTCATGTTGCGTGTATGTCTAAGTGTGTAGCCTCAAAAGAGAAGGCACAGGACAGTTTTCTCTCGAAAGGATATGTAAGAATACCACTTCATAAGGAAATACAGTTTTGCAGAGTAAAGACATATACGTACGCATTGGAAACTCTTTACGAGAAGAAATAACGCATCGTACAAAATTAGCTTGTATCTCCAAAACTACACGTTGTATCTCGAAAAGAATTGTTGTGGCGTGTACGTCTTAACATGTAGCATCTAAAGAGAACCAAAAGGAGAATTTTCTTTCGTCAAAATTTTTCAGAAAATCACGTTTTAAGGAAATCCCGCATCGTGCGAAATTATCTTGTTTTTCCTAAACAACACGTTGTAAGTCGAAAAGCTTTCATGTTGCGTGTATGTCTAAGTGTGTAGCCTCAAAAGAGAAGGCACAGGACAGTTTTCTCTCGAAAGGATATGTAAGAATACCACTTCATAAGGAAATACAGTTTTGCAGAGTAAAGACATATACGTACGCATTGGAAACTCTTTACGAGAAGAAATAACGCATCGTACAAAATTAGCTTGTATCTCCAAAACTACACGTTGTATCTCGAAAAGAATTGTTGTGGCGTGTACGTCTTAACATGTAGCATCTAAAGAGAACCAAAAGGAGAATTTTCTTTCGTCAAAATTTTTCAGAAAATCACGTTTTAAGGAAATCCCGCATCGTGCGAAATTATCTTGTTTTTCCTAAACAACACGTTGTAAGTCGAAAAGCTTTCATGTTGCGTGTATGTCTAAGTGTGTAGCCTCAAAAGAGAAGGCACAGGACAGTTTTCTCTCGAAAGGATATGTAAGAATACCACTTCATAAGGAAATACAGTTTTGCAGAGTAAAGACATATACGTACGCATTGGAAACTCTTTACGAGAAGAAATAACGCATCGTACAAAATTAGCTTGTATCTCCAAAACTACACGTTGTATCTCGAAAAGAATTGTTGTGGCGTGTACGTCTTAACATGTAGCATCTAAAGAGAACCAAAAGGAGAATTTTCTTTCGTCAAAATTTTTCAGAAAATCACGTTTTAAGGAAATCCCGCATCGTGCGAAATTATCTTGTTTTTCCTAAACAACACGTTGTAAGTCGAAAAGCTTTCATGTTGCGTGTATGTCTAAGTGTGTAGCCTCAAAAGAGAAGGCACAGGACAGTTTTCTCTCGAAAGGATATGTAAGAATACCACTTCATAAGGAAATACAGTTTTGCAGAGTAAAGACATATACGTACGCATTGGAAACTCTTTACGAGAAGAAATAACGCATCGTACAAAATTAGCTTGTATCTCAAAACTACACGTTGTATCTCGAAAAGAATTGTTGTGGCGTGTACGTCTTAACATGTAGCATCTAAAGAGAACCAAAAGGAGAATTTTCTTTCGTCAAAATTTTTCAGAAAATCACGTTTTAAGGAAATCCGCATCGTGCGAAATTATCTTGTTTTTCCTAAACAACACGTTGTAAGTCGAAAAGCTTTCATGTTGCGTGTATGTCTAAGTGTGTAGCCTCAAAAGAGAAGGCACAGGACAGTTTTCTCTCGAAAGGATATGTAAGAATACCACTTCATAAGGAAATACAGTTTTGCAGAGTAAAGACATATACGTACGCATTGGAAACTCTTTACGAGAAGAAATAACGCATCGTACAAAATTAGCTTGTATCTCCAAAACTACACGTTGTATCTCGAAAAGAATTGTTGTGGCGTGTACGTCTTAACATGTAGCATCTAAAGAGAACCAAAAGGAGAATTTTCTTTCGTCAAAATTTTTCAGAAAATCACGTTTTAAGGAAATCCCGCATCGTGCGAAATTATCTTGTTTTTCCTAAACAACACGTTGTAAGTCGAAAAGCTTTCATGTTGCGTGTATGTCTAAGTGTGTAGCCTCAAAAGAGAAGGCACAGGACAGTTTTCTCTCGAAAGGATATGTAAGAATACCACTTCATAAGGAAATACAGTTTTGCAGAGTAAAGACATATACGTACGCATTGGAAACTCTTTACGAGAAGAAATAACGCATCGTACAAAATTAGCTTGTATCTCCAAAACTACACGTTGTATCTCGAAAAGAATTGTTGTGGCGTGTACGTCTTAACATGTAGCATCTAAAGAGAACCAAAAGGAGAATTTTCTTTCGTCAAAATTTTTCAGAAAATCACGTTTTAAGGAAATCCGCATCGTGCGAAATTATCTTGTTTTTCCTAAACAACACGTTGTAAGTCGAAAAGCTTTCATGTTGCGTGTATGTCTAAGTGTGTAGCCTCAAAAGAGAAGGCACAGGACAGTTTTCTCTCGAAAGGATATGTAAGAATACCACTTCATAAGGAAATACAGTTTTGCAGAGTAAAGACATATACGTACGCATTGGAAACTCTTTACGAGAAGAAATAACGCATCGTACAAAATTAGCTTGTATCTCCAAAACTACACGTTGTATCTCGAAAAGAATTGTTGTGGCGTGTACGTCTTAACATGTAGCATCTAAAGAGAACCAAAAGGAGAATTTCTTTCGTCAAAATTTTTCAGAAAATCACGTTTTAAGGAAATCCCGCATCGTGCGAAATTATCTTGTTTTTCCTAAACAACACGTTGTAAGTCGAAAAGCTTTCATGTTGCGTGTATGTCTAAGTGTGTAGCCTCAAAAGAGAAGGCACAGGACAGTTTTCTCTCGAAAGGATATGTAAGAATACCACTTCATAAGGAAATACAGTTTTGCAGAGTAAAGACATATACGTACGCATTGGAAACTCTTTACGAGAAGAAATAACGCATCGTACAAATTAGCTTGTATCTCCAAAACTACACGTTGTATCTCGAAAAGAATTGTTGTGGCGTGTACGTCTTAACATGTAGCATCTAAAGAGAACCAAAAGGAGAATTTTCTTTCGTCAAAATTTTTCAGAAAATCACGTTTTAAGGAAATCCCGCATCGTGCGAAATTATCTTGTTTTTCCTAAACAACACGTTGTAAGTCGAAAAGCTTTCATGTTGCGTGTATGTCTAAGTGTGTAGCCTCAAAAGAGAAGGCACAGGACAGTTTTCTCTCGAAAGGATATGTAAGAATACCACTTCATAAGGAAATACAGTTTTGCAGAGTAAAGACATATACGTACGCATTGGAAACTCTTTACGAGAAGAAATAACGCATCGTACAAAATTAGCTTGTATCTCCAAAACTACACGTTGTATCTCGAAAAGAATTGTTGTGGCGTGTACGTCTTAACATGTAGCATCTAAAGAGAACCAAAAGGAGAATTTTCTTTCGTCAAAATTTTTCAGAAAATCACGTTTTAAGGAAATCCCGCATCGTGCGAAATTATCTTGTTTTTCCTAAACAACACGTTGTAAGTCGAAAAGCTTTCATGTTGCGTGTATGTCTAAGTGTGTAGCCTCAAAAGAGAAGCACAGGACAGTTTTCTCTCGAAAGGATATGTAAGAATACCACTTCATAAGGAAATACAGTTTTGCAGAGTAAAGACATATACGTACGCATTGGAAACTCTTTACGAGAAGAAATAACGCATCGTACAAAATTAGCTTGTATCTCCAAAACTACACGTTGTATCTCGAAAAGAATTGTTGTGGCGTGTACGTCTTAACATGTAGCATCTAAAGAGAACCAAAAGGAGAATTTTCTTTCGTCAAAATTTTTTCAGAAAATCACGTTTTAAGGAAATCCCGCATCGTGCGAAATTATCTTGTTTTTCTAAACAACACGTTGTAAGTCGAAAAGCTTTCATGTTGCGTGTATGTCTAAGTGTGTAGCCTCAAAAGAGAAGGCACAGGACAGTTTTCTCTCGAAAGGATATGTAAGAATACCACTTCATAAGGAAATACAGTTTTGCAGAGTAAAGACATATACGTACGCATTGAAACTCTTTACGAGAAGAAATAACGCATCGTACAAAATTAGCTTGTATCTCCAAAACTACACGTTGTATCTCGAAAAGAATTGTTGTGGCGTGTTACGTCTTAACATGTAGCATCTAAAGAGAACCAAAAGGAGAATTTTCTTTCGTCAAAATTTTTCAGAAAATCACGTTTTAAGGAAATCCCGCATCGTGCGAAATTATCTTGTTTTTCCTAAACAACACGTTGTAAGTCGAAAAGCTTTCATGTTGCGTGTATGTCTAAGTGTGTAGCCTCAAAAGAGAAGGCACAGGACAGTTTTCTCTCGAAAGGATATGTAAGAATACCACTTCATAAGGAAATACAGTTTTGCAGAGTAAAGACATATACGTACGCATTGGAAACTCTTTACGAGAAGAAATAACGCATGCTACAAAATTAGCTTGTATCTCCTAAAACTACACGTTGTATCTCGAAAAGAATTGTTGTGGCGTGTACGTCTTAACATGTAGCATCTAAAGAGAACCAAAAGGAGAATTTTCTTTCGTCAAAATTTTTCAGAAAATCACGTTTTAAGGAAATCCCGCATCGTGCGAAATTATCTTGTTTTTCCTAAACAACACGTTGTAAGTCGAAAAGCTTTCATGTTGCGTGTATGTCTAAGTGTGTAGCCTCAAAAGAGAAGGCACAGGACAGTTTTCTCTCGAAAGGATATGTAAGAATACCACTTCATAAGGAAATACAGTTTTGCAGAGTAAAGACATATACGTACGCATTGGAAACTCTTTACGAGAAGAAATAACGCATCGTACAAAATTAGCTTGTATCTCCAAAACTACACGTTGTATCTCGAAAAGAATTGTTGTGGCGTGTACGTCTTAACATGTAGCATCTAAAGAGAACCAAAAGGAGAATTTTCGTTCGTCAAAATTTTTCAGAAAATCACGTTTTAAGGAAATCCCGCATCGTGCGAAATTATCTTGTTTTTCCTAAACAACACGTTGTAAGTCGAAAAGCTTTCATGTTGCGTGTATGTCTAAGTGTGTAGCCTCAAAAGAGAAGGCACAGACAGTTTTCTCTCGAAAGGATATGTAAGAATACCACTTCATAAGGAAATACAGTTTTGCAGAGTAAAGACATATACGTACGCATTGGAAACTCTTTACGAGAAGAAATAACGCATCGTACAAAATTAGCTTGTATCTCCAAAACTACACGTTGTATCTCGAAAAGAATTGTTGTGGCGTGTACGTCTTAACATGTAGCATCTAAAGAGAACCAAAAGGAGAATTTTCTTTCGTCAAAATTTTTCAGAAAATCACGTTTTAAGGAAATCCCGCATCGTGCGAAATTATCTTGTTTTTCCTAAACAACACGTTGTAAGTCGAAAAGCTTTCATGTTGCGTGTATGTCTAAGTGTGTAGCCTCAAAAGAGAAGGCACAGGACAGTTTTCTCTCGAAAGGATATGTAAGAATACCACTTCATAAGGAAATACAGTTTTGCAGAGTAAAGACATATAGCTACGCATTGGAAACTCTTTACGAGAAGAAATAACGCATCGTACAAAATTAGCTTGTATCTCCAAAACTACACGTTGTATCTCGAAAAGAATTGTTTGTGGCGTGTACGTCTTAACATGTAGCATCTAAAGAGAACCAAAAGGAGAATTTTCGTTCGTCAAAATTTTTCAGAAAATCACGTTTTAAGGAAATCCCGCATCGTGCGAAATTATCTTGTTTTTCCTAAACAACACGTTGTAAGTCGAAAAGCTTTCATGTTGCGTGTATGTCTAAGTGTGTAGCCTCAAAAGAGAAGGCACAGGACAGTTTTCTCTCGAAAGGATATGTAAGAATACCACTTCATAAGGAAATACAGTTTTGCAGAGTAAAGACATATACGTACGCATTGGAAACTCTTTACGAGAAGAAATAACGCATCGTACAAAATTAGCTTGTATCTCCAAAACTACACGTTGTATCTCGAAAAGAATTGTTGTGGCGTGTACGTCTTAACATGTAGCATCTAAAGAGAACCAAAAGGAGAATTTTCTTTCGTCAAAATTTTTCAGAAAATCACGTTTTAAGGAAATCCCGCATCGTGCGAAATTATCTTGTTTTTCCTAAACAACACGTTGTAAGTCGAAAAGCTTTCATGTTGCGTGTATGTCTAAGTGTGTAGCCTCAAAAGAGAAGGCACAGGACAGTTTTCTCTCGAAAGGATATGTAAGAATACCACTTCATAAGGAAATACAGTTTTGCAGAGTAAAGACATATACGTACGCATTGGAAACTCTTTACGAGAAGAAATAACGCATCGTACAAAATTAGCTTGTATCTCCAAAACTACACGTTGTATCTCGAAAAGAATTGTTGTGCGTGTACGTCTTAACATGTAGCATCTAAAGAGAACCAAAAGGAGAATTTTCTTTCGTCAAAATTTTTCAGAAAATCACGTTTTAAGGAAATCCCGCATCGTGCGAAATTATCTTGTTTTTCCTAAACAACACGTTGTAAGTCGAAAAGCTTCATGTTGCGTGTATGTCTAAGTGTGTAGCCTCAAAAGAGAAGGCACAGGACAGTTTTCTCTCGAAAGGATATGTAAGAATACCACTTCATAAGGAAATACAGTTTTGCAGAGTAAAGACATATACGTACGCATTGGAAACTCTTTACGAGAAGAAATAACGCATCGTACAAAATTAGCTTGTATCTCCTAAAACTACACGTTGTATCTCGAAAAGAATTGTTGTGGCGTGTACGTCTTAACATGTAGCATCTAAAGAGAACCAAAAGGAGAATTTTCTTTCGTCAAAATTTTTCAGAAAATCACGTTTTAAGGAAATCCCGCATCGTGCGAAATTATCTTGTTTTTCCTAAACAACACGTTGTAAGTCGAAAAGCTTTCATGTTGCGTGTATGTCTAAGTGTGTAGCCTCAAAAGAGAAGGCACAGGACAGTTTTCTCTCGAAAGGATATGTAAGAATACCACTCATAAGGAAATACAGTTTTGCAGAGTAAAGACATATACGTACGCATTGGAAACTCTTTACGAGAAGAAATAACGCATCGTACAAAATTAGCTTGTATCTCCAAAACTACACGTTGTATCTCGAAAAGAATTGTTGTGGCGTGTACGTCTTAACATGTAGCATCTAAAGAGAACCAAAAGGAGAATTTTCGTTTCGTCAAAATTTTTCAGAAAATCACGTTTTAAGGAAATCCCGCATCGTGCGAAATTATCTTGTTTTTCCTAAACAACACGTTGTAAGTCGAAAAGCTTTCATGTTGCGTGTATGTCTAAGTGTGTAGCCTCAAAAGAGAAGGCACACGACAGTTTTCTCTCGAAAGGATATGTAAGAATACCACTTCATAAGGAAATACAGTTTTGCAGAGTAAAGACATATACGTACGCATTGGAAACTCTTTACGAGAAGAAATAACGCATCGTACAAAATTAGCTTGTATCTCCAAAACTACACGTTGTATCTCGAAAAGAATTGTTGTGGCGTGTACGTCTTAACATGTAGCATCTAAAGAGAACCAAAAGGAGAATTTTCTTTCGTCAAAATTTTTCAGAAAATCAGCTTTTAAGGAAATCCCGCATCGTGCGAAATTATCTTGTTTTTCCTAAACAACACGTTGTAAGTCGAAAAGCTTTCATGTTGCGTGTATGTCTAAGTGTGTAGCCTCAAAAGAGAAGGCACAGGACAGTTTTCTCTCGAAAGGATATGTAAGAATACCACTTCATAAGGAAATACAGTTTTGCAGATAAAGACATATACGTACGCATTGGAAACTCTTTACGAGAAGAAATAACGCATCGTACAAAATTAGCTTGTATCTCCAAAACTACACGTTGTATCTCGAAAAGAATTGTTGTGGCGTGTACGTCTTAACATGTAGCATCTAAAGAGAACCAAAAGGAGAATTTTCGTTCGTCAAAATTTTTCAGAAAATCACGTTTTAAGGAAATCCCGCATCGTGCGAAATTATCTTGTTTTTCCTAAACAACACGTTGTAAGTCGAAAAGCTTTCATGTTGCGTGTATGTCTAAGTGTGTAGCCTCAAAAGAGAAGGCACAGGACAGTTTTCTCTCGAAAGGATATGTAAGAATACCACTTCATAAGGAAATACAGTTTTGCAGAGTAAAGACATATACGTACGCATTGGAAACTCTTTACGAGAAGAAATAACGCATCGTACAAAATTAGCTTGTATCTCCAAAACTACACGTTGTATCTCGAAAAGAATTGTTGTGGGCGTGTACGTCTTAACATGTAGCATCTAAAGAGAACCAAAAGGAGAATTTTCTTTCGTCAAAATTTTTTCAGAAAATCACGTTTTAAGGAAATCCCGCATCGTGCGAAATTATCTTGTTTTTCCTAAACAACACGTGTAAGTCGAAAAGCTTTCATGTTGCGTGTATGTCTAAGTGTGTAGCCTCAAAAGAGAAGGCACAGGACAGTTTTCTCTCGAAAGGATATGTAAGAATACCACTTCATAAGGAAATACAGTTTTGCAGAGTAAAGAC